>NW_027010041.1:0-36082 GCF_036934945.1 Oncorhynchus masou masou
GCATTGTGTATTAGTGTGTGTGGAGTGTATAGAGCATTGTGTATTAGTGTGTGTGGGGTGTATACAGCATTGTGTATTAGTGTGTGTGGAGTGTATACAGCATTGTGTATTAGTGTGTGTAGGGTGTACACAGTATTGTGTGTCAGTGTGTGTGGAGTGTATACAGCTTTGTGTATTTGTGTGTGGGGTGTATACAGCATTGTGTTTTAGTGTGTGTAGGGTGTATACAGTATTGTGTATTAGTGTGTGTAGGGTGTATACAGCATTGTGTATTTCGTGTGTGTAGGGTGTATACAGTATTGTGTATTAGTGTGTGGAGTGTATACAGTATTGTGTATTAGTGTGTGTGGGGTGTATACAGCATTGTGTATTAGTGTGTATGGGGTGTATACAGTATTGTGTATTAGTGTGTGTGGAGTGTATACAGCTTTGTGTATTAGTGTGTGGGATGTATACAGCATTGTGTTTTAGTGTGTGTGGGGTGTATACAGTTTTGTGTATTACTGTGTGGGGTGTATACAGTATTGTGTATTAGTGTGTGTGAAGTGTATACAACATTGTGTATTAGTGTGTGTAGTGTATACAGCATTGTGTATTCGTGTGTGTGGGGTGTATACAGCATTGTGTATTAGTGTGTGTGGGGTGTATACAGCATTGTGTATTAGTGTGTGTGGAGTGTATACAGTATTGTGTATTACTGTGTGTGGGGTGTATACAGTATTGTGTATTACTGTGTGGGGTGTATACAGTATTGTGTAATAGTGTGTGTGGAGTGTATACAGTATTGTGTATTAGTGTGTGTGGGGTGTATACAGCATTGTGTATTAGTGTGTGTGGAGTGTATACAGTATTGTGTATTAGTGTGTGTGGAGTGTATACAGTATTGTGTATTAGTGTGTGGAGTGTATACAGCATTGTGTATTAGTGTGTGTAGGGTGTATACAGTATTGTGTGTCAGTGTGTGTGGAGTGTATACAGCTTTGTGTATTTGTGTGTGGGGGTGTATACAGCATTGTGTTTTAGTGTGTGTAGGGTGTATACAGTATTGTGTATTAGTGTGTGTAGGGTGTATACAGCATTGTGTATTTCGTGTGTGTAGGGTGTATACAGTATTGTGTATTAGTGTGTGGAGTGTATACAGTATTGTGTATTAGTGTGTGTGGGGTGTATACAGCATTGTGTATTAGTGTGTATGGGGTGTATACAGTATTGTGTATTAGTGTGTGTGGAGTGTATACAGCTTTGTGTATTAGTGTGTGGGGTGTATACAGCATTGTGTTTTAGTGTGTGTGGGGTGTATACAGTTTTGTGTATTACTGTGTGGGGTGTATACAGTATTGTGTATTAGTGTGTGTGAAGTGTATACAACATTGTGTATTAGTGTGTGTAGTGTATACAGCATTGTGTATTCGTGTGTGTGTGGGGTGTATACAGCATTGTGTATTAGTGTGTGTGGGGTGTATACAGCATTGTGTATTAGTGTGTGTGGAGTGTATACAGTATTGTGTATTACTGTGTGTGGGGTGTATACAGTATTGTGTATTACTGTGTGGGGGTGTATACCGTATTGTGTAATAGTGTGTGTGGAGTGTATACAGTATTGTGTATTAGTGTGTGTGTGGAGTGTATACAGTATTGTGTATTACTGTGTTTTGGGTGTATACAGTATGGTGTATTAGTGTGTGTGGGGTGTATACAGAATTGTGTATTAGTGTGTGTGGAGTGTATACAGTATTGTGTATTAGTGTGTGTGGAGTGTATACAGCATTGTGTGTATTTGTGTGTGTGGGGTGTATACAGTATTGTGTATTAGTGTGTGTGAGTGTATACAGTATTGTGTATTAGTGTGTGGAGTGTATACAGCATTGTGTATTAGTGTGTGTAGGGTGTATACAGTATTGTGTGTCAGTGTGTGTGGAGTGTATACAGCTTTGTGTATTTGTGTGTGGGGTGTATACAGCATTGTGTTTTAGTGTGTGTAGGGTGTATACAGTATTGTGTATTAGTGTGTGTAGGGTGTATGCAGCATTGTGTATTTCGTGTGTGTAGGGTGTATACAGTATTGTGTATTAGTGTGTGGAGTGTATACAGTATTGTGTATTAGTGTGTGTGGGGTGTATACAGCATTGTGTATTAGTGTGTATGGGGTGTATACAGTATTGTGTATTAGTGTGTGTGGAGTGTATACAGCTTTGTGTATTAGTGTGTGGGGTGTATACAGCATTGTGTTTTAGTGTGTGTGGGGTGTATACAGTTTTGTGTATTACTGTGTGGGGTGTATACAGTATTGTGTATTAGTGTGTGTGAAGTGTATACAACATTGTGTATTAGTGTGTGTAGTGTATACAGCATTGTGTATTCGTGTGTGTGTGGGGTGTATACAGCATTGTGTATTAGTGTGTGTGGGGTGTATACAGCATTGTGTATTAGTGTGTGTGGAGTGTATACAGTATTGTGTATTACTGTGTGTGGGGTGTATACAGTATTGTGTATTACTGTGTGGGGTGTATACAGTATTGTGTATTAGTGTGTGTGGAGTGTATACAGTATTGTGTATTAGTGTGTGGAGTGTATACAGCATTGTGTATTAGTGTGTGTAGGGTGTATACAGTATTGTGTGTCAGTGTGTGTGGAGTGTATACAGCTTTGTGTATTTGTGTGTGGGTGTATACAGCATTGTGTTTTAGTGTGTGTAGGTGTATACAGTATTGTGTATTAGTGTGTGTAGGGTGTATGCAGCATTGTGTATTTCGTGTGTGTAGGGTGTATACAGTATTGTGTATTAGTGTGTGGAGTGTATACAGTATTGTGTATTAGTGTGTGTGGGGTGTATACAGCATTGTGTATTAGTGTGTATGGGGTGTATACAGTATTGTGTATTAGTGTGTGTGGAGTGTATACAGCTTTGTGTATTAGTGTGTGGGGTGTATACAGCATTGTGTTTTAGTGTGTGTGGGGTGTATACAGTTTTGTGTATTACTGTGTGGGGTGTATACAGTATTGTGTATTAGTGTGTGTGAAGTGTATAGAACATTGTGTATTAGTGTGTGTAGTGTATACAGCATTGTGTATTCGTGTGTGTGGGGTGTATACAGCATTGTGTATTAGTGTGTGTGGTGTGTATACAGCATTGTGTATTAGTGTGTGTGGGTGTATACAGTATTGTGTATTACTGTGTGGGGTGTATACAGTATTGTGTATTTACTGTGTGGGGTGTATACAGTATTGTTAATAGTGTGTGTGGGTGTATGCAATTATTGTATTAGTGTGTGGAGTGTATACAGTATTGTGTATTACTGTGTTTCCGGTGTATACAATTTTGTGTATTACTGTGTACGTTGTATACAGTGTGTGTGTATTAGTGTGTGTGGGGTGTATACAGCATTGTGTATTACTGTGTGGGGTGTATACAGCATTGTGTATTAGTGTGTGTGGGGTGTATACAGCATTGTGTATTAGTGTGTGTGGAGTTATACAGTATTGTGTGTATTAGTGTGTGTGGGTATACAGGATTGTGTATTTGTGTGTGTGGGGTTTATACAGCATTTTGTATTTGTGTGTTTGGGGTGTATACAGTATTGTGTATTAGTGTGTGTATTTATGCAGTATTGTGTATTACTGTGCAGGGTGTATACAGCATTGTGTATTTGTGTGTGTGGGGTGTATACAGCATTGTGTATTAGTGTGTGTGGAGTGTATACAGTATTGTGTATTAGTGTGTGTGGGGTGTATACAATATTGTTTATTAGTGTGTGTGGGAGTGTATACAGCATTGTTGTGTATTAGTGTGTGTGGGGTGTATACAGCATTGTGAGTCAGTGTGTGTTGGGTGTATACAGTATTGTGTATTAGTGTGTGGGGTGTATACAGTATTATTATTAGTGTTGGGTGTTGTCACGCCTTGGTCTCAGTATTTTGTGTTTTCGTTAATTAGTTGGTCCAGGCCAGGGTGTGACATGGGTTTATGTTGTTGTATTTCATAGTGGGGTTTGTAGTATTTGGGATTGCGGCTGAGTAGGGGTGTTGTGTAGGCTTGGCTGCCTGTGGCGGTTCCCAATCAGAGTCAGGTGCTTCTCGTCGTCTCTGATTGGGAACCGTATTTAGGTAGCCAGGGTTTCACTTTGTATTTCGTGGGTGATTGTTCCTGTCTCTGTGTTAGTGTTCACAAGACAGGCTGTATAGAGTTTTTCACGTTCCGTTTGTTGTTTTGTATTTATAAGTTATTTCGTGTATCGTCATTTGTTCCATTAAAAACATGAGTAACCAACACGCTGCATTTTGGTCCGACTCTCTTTCGACAAACGAAGAACGTCGTGACAGGTGTATACAGTATTGTGTATTAGTGTGTGTGGAGTGTATACAGTATTGCGTATTAATGTGTGTGGGGTGTATACAGCATTGTGTATTAGTGTGTGTGGAGTGTATACAGGATTGTGTATTTGTGTGTGTGGGGTTTATACAGCATTTTGTATTTGTGTGTTTGGGGTGTATACAGTATTGTGTATTAGTGTGTGTAGTGTATGCAGTATTGTGTATTACTGTGCAGGGTGTATACAGCATTGTGTATTTGTGTGTGTGGGGTGTATACAGCATTGTGTATTAGTGTGTGTGGAGTGTATACAGTATTGTGTATTACTGTGCGGGGTGTATACAGCATTGTGTATTTGTGTGTGTGGGGTGTATACAGCATTGTGTATTAGTGTGTGTGGAGTGTATACAGTATTGTGTATTACTGTGTGTGGGGTGTATACAGTATTGTGTATTACTGTGTGGGGTGTATACAGTATTGTGTAAAGTGTGTGTGGAGTGTATACAGTATTGTGTATTAGTGTGTGTGTGGAGTGTATACAGTATTGTGTCTTACTGTGTGGGGTGTATACAACATTGTATATTAGTGTGTGTGGGGTGTATACAGTATTGTGTTTTACTGTGTGGGGTGTATACAGTATTGTGTATTAGTGTGTGTGGAGTGTATACAGTATTGTGTATTAGTGTGTGTGAGTGTATACAGTATTGTGTATTAGTGTGTGTGGAGTGTATACAGTATTGTGTATTAGTGTGTGTGGGGTGTATATAGTATTGTGCATTAGTGTGTGTGGGGTGTATACATTATTGTGTGTGGGGTGTATACAGCATTGTGTATTAATGTGTGTGGGGTGTATACAGCATTGTGTATCAGTGTGTTGTGAGTGTATACAGTATTGTGTATTAGTGTGTGTGAAGTGTATACAGTATTGTGTATTAGTGTGTGTGGGGTGTATACAGCATTGTGTATTTGTGTGTGTGGGGTGTAAACAGCATTGTGTATTAGTGTGTGGGGTGTATACAGCATTGTGTATTAGTGTGTGTAGGGTGTATACAGCAATGTGTATTAGTGTGTGTGGAGTGTATACAGTATTGTGTATTACTGTGTGTGGGGTGTATACAGTATTGTGTATTACTGTGTGTGGTGTATACAGTATTGTGTAAAGGGTGTGTGGAGTGTATACAGTATTGTGTATTAGTGTGTGTGTGGAGTGTATACAGTATTGTGTCTTACTGGTTGGGGTGTATACAACATTGTGTATTAGTGTGTGTAGTGTATACAGCATTGTGTATTCGTGTGTGTGGGGTGTATACAGCATTGTGTATTAGTGTGCGTGGGGTGTATATAGCATTGTGTATTAGTGTGTGTGGAGTGTATACAGTATTGTGTATTAGTGTGTGTGGAGTGTATACAGTATTGTGTATTAGTGTGTGTGGAGTGTATACAGTATTGTGTATTAGTGTGTGTGGAGTGTATACAGTATTGTGTATTAGTGTGTGTGGAGTGTATACACTATTGTGTATTAGTGTGTGTGGGGTGTATACAGTACTGTGTATTAGTGTGTGTGGGGTGTATACAGTATTGTGTATTAGTGTGTGTGGGGTTATACAGTATTGTGTATTAGTGTGTGTGGGGTGTATTCATTATTGTGTATTAGTGTGTGTGGGGTGTATACAACATTGTGTATTAGTGTGTGTGGGGTGTATACAGTATTGTGTATTAGTGTGTGTGGGTTGTATACAGCATTGTGTATTAGTGTGTGTGGAGTGTATACAGCATTGTGTATTAGTGTGTGTAGGGTGTATACACTATTGTGTATTAGTGTGTGTAGTGTATATAGTTTTGTGTATTACTGTGTGGGGTGTATACACCATTGTGTATTACTGTGTGGGGTGTATACAGCATTGTGTATTACTGTGTGTGAGTGTATATAGTTTTGTGTATTACTGTGTGGGGTGTATACACCATTGTGTATTACTGTGTGGGGTGTATACAGCATTGTGTATTACTGTGTGGGGTGTATACAGCATTGTGTATTACTGTGTGGGGTGTATACAGCATTGTGTATTACTGTGTGGGGTGTATACAGCATTGTGTATTACTGTGTGGGGTGTATACAGCATTGTGTATTACTGTGTGGGGTGTATACAGTATATTGTATTACTGTGTGGGGTGTATACAGCATTGTGTATTACTGTGTGGGGTGTATACAGCATTGTGTATTAGTGTGTGTGGGGTGTATACAGTATATTGTATTACTGTGCGTGGAGTGTATACAGCATTGTGTATTAGTGTGTGTGGGGTGTATACAGCATTGTGTATTAGTGTGTGTAGTGTATATAGTATTGTGTATTACTGTGTGGGGTGTATACAGCATTGTGTATTACTGTGTGGGGTGTATACAGTATATTGTATTACTGTGTGGGGTGTATACAGTATATTGTATTACTGTGCGTGGAGTGTATATAGTATTGTGTATTACTGTGTGTGGGGTGTATACAGCATTGTGTATTAGTGTGTGGGGTGTATACAGTATATTGTATTACTGTGTGTGGGGTGTATACAGCATTGTGTATTACTGTGTGGGGTGTATACAGCATTGTGTATTACTGTGTGGGGTGTATACAGTATATTGTATTACTGTGTGGGGTGTATACAGCATTGTGTATTACTGTGTGGGGTGTATACAGTATATTGTATTACTGTGCGTGGAGTGTATACAGCATATTGTATTACTGTGTGGGGTGTATACAGCATTGTGTATTACTGTGTGGGGTGTATACAGTATATTGTATTACTGTGTGGGGTGTATACAGCATTGTGTATTACTGTGTGGGGTGTATACAGTATATTGTATTACTGTGTGGGGTGTATACAGCATTGTGTATTAGTCTGTGTGGGTTGTATACAGCATTGTGTATTAGTGTGTGGAGTGTATACAGCATTGCGTATTACTGTGTGGGGTGTATACAGCATTGTGTATTACTGTGTGGGGTGTATACAGCATTGTGTATTACTGTGTGGGGTGTATACAGCATTGTGTATTAGTGTGTGTGGGGTGTATACAGTATTGTGTATTAGTCTGTGTGGGTTGTATACAGCATTGTGTATTAGTGTGTGTGGGCTGTATACAGTATATTGTATTACTGTGCGTGGAGTGTATACAGCATTGTGTATTAGTGTGTGTGGGGTGTATACAGCATTGTGTATTAGTGTGTGTAGTGTATATAGTATTGTGTATTACTGTGTGGGGTGTATACGGCATTGTGTATTACTGTGTGGGTTGTATACAGTATATTGTATTACTGTGTGGGGTGTATACAGTATATTGTATTACTGTGCGTGGAGTGTATATAGTATTGTGTATTACTGTGTGTGGGGTGTATACAGCATTGTGTATTAGTGTGTGGGGTGTATACAGTATATTGTATTACTGTGTGTGGGGTGTATACAGCATTGTGTATTACTGTGTGGGGTGTATACAGCATTGTGTATTACTGTGTGGGGTGTATACAGCATATTGTATTACTGTGTGGGGTGTATACAGCATTGTGTATTACTGTGTGGGGTGTATACAGTATATTGTATTACTGTGTGGGGTGTATACAGCATTGTGTATTACTGTGTGGGGTGTATACAGTATATTGTATTACTGTGTGGGGTGTATAAAGTATTGTGTATTAGTCTGTGTGGGTTGTATACAGCATTGTGTATTACTGCGTGGAGTGCATATAGTATTGTGTATTACTGTGCGTGGAGTGTATACAGTATTGTGTATTAGTGTGTGGAGTGTATACAGTATATTGTATTACTGTGCGTGGAGTGTATACAGTATATTGTATCACTGTGCGTGGAGTGTATACAGTATATTGTATTACTCTGTGGGGTGTATACAGTATATTGTATTACTGTGTGGAGTTTATATAGTATTGTGTATTACATGTGCGTGGAGTGTATACAGTATTGTGGATTAGTGTGTGGAGTGTATACAGTATATTGTATTACTGTGCGTGGAGTGTATATAGTATTGTGTATTAGTGTGTGGGGTGTATACAGTATATTGTATTACTGTGTGGAGTGTATACAGTATATTGTATTACTGTGTGGAGTGCATATAGTATTGTGTATTACTGTGCGTGGAGTGTATACAGTATTGTGTATTAGTGTGTGGAGTGTATACAGTATATTGTATTACTGTGCGTGGAGTGTATACAGTATATTGTATTACTGTGCGTGGAGTGTATACAGTATATTGTATTACTCTGTGGGGTGTATACAGTATATTGTATTACTGTGTGGAGTTTATATAGTATTGTGTATTACTGTGCGTGGAGTGTATACAGTATTGTGGATTAGTGTGTGGAGTGTATACAGTATATTGTATTACTGTGCGTGGAGTGTATATAGTATTGTGTATTAGTGTGTGGGGTGTATACAGTATATTGTATTACTGTGTGGAGTGTATACAGTATATTGTATTACTGTGTGGAGTGTATATAGTATTGTGTATTACTGTGCGTGGAGTGTATACAGTATATTGTATTACTGTGCGTGGAGTGTATACAGTATATTGTATTACTGTGTGGAGTGTATATAGTATTGTGTATTACTGTGTGGGGTGTAAACAGTATATTGTATTACTGTTTGTGGGGTGTATATAGTATTGTGTATTACTCTGTGGAGTGTATACAGTATATTGTATTACTGTGCGTGGAGTGTATATAGTATTGTGTATTACTGTGCGTGGAGTGTATACAGTATATTGTATTACTGTGTGGAGTGTATATAGTAGTGTGTATTACTGTGCGTGGAGTGTATACAGTATTGTGTATTACTGTGTGTGGAGTGTATACAGTATATTGTATTACTGTGTGGAGTGTGTACAGCATTGTGTATTACTGTGCGTGGAGTGTATACAGTATATTGTATTACTGTGTGGAGTGTGTACAGCATTGTGTATTACTGTGCGTGGAGTGTATACAGTATATTGTATTACTGTGTGGAGTGTGTACAGCATTGTGTATTACTGTGCGTGGAGTGTATACAGTATATTGTATTACTGTGTGGAGTGTATACAGTATATTGTATTACTGTGTGTGAAGTGTATATAGTATTGTGTATTACTCTGTGGGGTGTATACAGTATATTGTATTACTGTGCGTGGAGTGTATATAGTATTGTGTATTACTGTGTGGAGTGTATATAGTATTGTGTATTACTCTGTGGAGTGTATACAGCATTGTGTATTACTGTGTGGAGTGTATACAGTATATTGTATTAGTGTGTGTGGGGTGTATATAGTATATTGTATTACTCTGTGGAGTGTATATAGTATATTGTATTACTGTGCGTGGAGTGTATACAGCATTGTGTATTACTGTGTGGAGTGTATATAGTATATTGTATTACTGTGCGTGGAGTGTATACAGCATTGTGTATTACTGTGTGGGGTGTATACAGCATTTTGTATTACTGTGTGGGGTGTATACAGCATTGTGTATTAGTGTGTGTGAGGTGTATACAGTATTGTGTATTAGTCTGTGTGGGTTGTATACAGCATTGTGTATTAGTGTGTGTAGTGTATATAGTATTTTGCATTACTGTGTGGGGTGTATACAGCATTGTGTATTACTGTGTGGGGTGTATACAGCATTGTGTATTACTGTGTGGGGTGTATACAGCATTGTGTATTACTGTGTGGGGTGTATACAGCATTGTGTGTTAATTATTGTGTAGGTGTACAGTATTGTGTATTAGTCTGTGGGTTGTATACAGCATTGTGTATTAGTGTGTGTGGGGTGTATACAGCATTGTGTATTAGTGTGTGTAGTGTATATAGTATTGTATTACTGTGTGGGGTGTATACAGCATTGTGTATTACTGTGTGGGGTGTATACAGTATATTGTATTACTGTGTGGGGTGTATACAGTATATTGTATTACTGTGCGTGGAGTGTATATAGTATTGTGTATTACTGTGTGTGGGGTGTATACAGCATTGTGTATTAGTGTGTGGGTGTATACATTATATTGTATTACTGTGTGTGGGTGTATACAGCATTGTGTATTACTGTGTGGGGTGTATACAGCATTGTGTATTACTGTGTGGGGGTGTATACAGTATATTGTATTACTGTGTGGGGGTGTATACAGCATTGTGTATTACTGTGTGGGGTGTATACAGTATATTGTATTACTGTGCGTGGAGTGTGCATATTGTATTACTGTGTGGGGTGTATACAGCATTGTGTATTACTGTGTGGGGTGTATACAGCATTGTGTATTACTGTGTGGGGTGTATACAGTATATTGTATTACTGTGCGTGAGTGTATACAGCATATTGTATTACTGTGTGGGGTGTATACAGCATTGTGTATTACTGTGTGGGTTGTATACAGCATTGTGTATTAGTGTGTGGGTGTATACAGCATTGTGTATTACTGTGTAGGTGTATACAGTATATTGTATTACTGTGCGTGAGTGTGAACAGTATATTGTATTACTGTGCGTGGAGTGTATACAGTATATTGTATTACTATGTGGGGTGTATACAGTATATTGTATTACTGTGCGTGGAGTGTATACAGTACATTGTATTACTGTGTGGGGTGTATACAGCATTTGTGTATTAGTGTGTAGTTTATACAGTATATTGTATTACTGTGTGGGGTGTATACAGTATATTGTATTACTGTGCGTGGAGTGTATACAGTATATTGTATTACTGTGCGTGGAGTGTATACAGTATATTGTATTACTGTGTGGGGTGTATACAGTATATTGTATTACTGTGCGTGGAGTGTATACAGTATATTGTATTACTGTGTGGGGTGTATACAGTATATTGTATTACTGTGCGTGGAGTGTATACAGCATTGTGTATTACTGTGTGGGGTGTATACAGCATTGTGTATTATTGTGCGGAGTGTATACAGTATATTGTATTACAAATGCGGGTGTATACAGTATATTGTATTACTGTGTGGGGTGTATACAGTATATTGTATTACTGTGCGTGGGAGTGTATATAGTATTGTGTATTACCGCATGGAGTGTATATAGTATTGTGTATTACTGTGCGTGGAGTGTATACAGTATTGTGTATTAGTGTGTGGAGTGTATACAGTATATTGTATTACTGTGCGTGGAGTGTATACAGTATATTGTATTACTGTGCATGGAGTGTATACAGTATATTGTATTACTCTGTGGGGTGTATACAGTATATTGTATTACTGTGTGGAGTGTATATAGTATTGTATTACTGTGCGTGGAGTGTATACAGTATTGTGTATTAGTGTGTGGAGTGTATACAGTATATTGTATTACTGTGCGTGGAGTGTATACAGTATATTGTATTACTGTGTGGATTGTATATAGTATTGTGTATTACTGTGCGTGGAGGGTATACAGTATTGTGTATTAGTGTGTGGAGTGTATACAGTATATTGTATTACTGTGCGTGGAGTGTATAAAGTATATTTATTACTCTGTGGGGTGTATACAGTATATTGTATTACTGTGTGGAGTGTATATAGTATTGTGTATTACTGTGCGTGGAGTGTATACAGTATTGTGTATTAGTGTGTGGAGTGTATGCAGTATATTGTATTACTGTGCGTGGAGTGTATATAGTATTGTGTATTAGTGTGTGGGGTGTATACAGTATATTTGTATTACTGTGTGGAGTGTATACAGTATATGTGTACTGTGTGGAGTGTATATAGTATTGTGTATTACTGCGTGAGTGTATACAGTATATTGTATTACTGTGCGTGGAGTGTAAACAGTATTGTGTATTCTCTGTGGGGTGTATATAGTATTGTGTATTACTGTGAGTGTATACAGTATATTGTATTACTGCGGAGTGTATATAGTATTGTGTATTACTGTGTGTGGAGTGTATATAGTATTGTGTATTACTCTGTGGAGTGTATACAGTATATTGTATTACTGTGTGGGGTGTATATAGTATTGTGTATTACTGTGCGTGAGTGTATACAGTATATTGTATTACTGTGCGTGGAGTATACAGTATATTGTATTACTGTGTGGAGTGTATATAGTATTGTGTATTACTGTGTGGGGTGTATACAGTATATTGTATTACTGTGTGTGGGGTGTGTATATATTTGTATTACTCTGTGGAGTGTATACAGTATATTGTATTACTGTGCGTGAGTGTATATAGTATTGTGTATTACTGTGCGTGGAGTGTATACAGTATATTGTATTACTGTGTGGAGTGTATATAGTAGTGTGTATTACTGTGCGTGGAGTGTATACAGTATTGTGTATTACTGTGTGTGGAGTGTATACAGTATATTGTATTACTGTGTGAGTGTGTACAGCATTGTGTATTACTGTCGTGGAGTGTATACAGTATATTGTATTACTGTGTGGAGTGTACAGCATTGTGTGTGCACTGTGCGTGGAGTGTATACAGTATATTGTATTACTGTGTGGAGTGTGTACAGCATTGTGTATTACTGGTATGTGAGTGTATACAGTATATTGTATTACTGTGTGGAGTGTATACAGTATATTGTATTACTGTGTGTGAAGTGTATATAGTATTGTGTATTACTCTGTGGGGTGTATACAGTATATTGTATTACTGTGTGTGGGGTGTATACAGCATTGTGTATTACTGTGTGGGGTGTATACAGCATTGTGTATTACTCTGTGGGGTGTATATAGTATATGTGTATTACTGTGTGGGGTGTATATAGTATTGTGTATTACTCTGTGGGGTGTATACAGTATATTGTATTACTGTGTGGAGTGTATACAGTATATTGTATTACTGTGGGGGGTGTATACAGCATTGTGTATTACTGTGTGGGGTGTATACAGTATATTGTATTGTATACAGCATTTATGTATTATTGTGTGGGGTGTATATAGTATATTGTATTACTGTGTGGGGTGTATAAAGTATATTGTTTTACTGTCGTGGGTTGTATACAGCATTGTGTATTACTGCGTGGAGTGCTTATAGTATTGTGTATTACTGTGCGTGGAGTGTATACAGCATTGTGTATTAGTGTGTGGAGGGTATATATTGTGTATTACTGTGCGTGAGTGTATACAGTATATTGTATTACTGTGCGTGGAGTGTATACAGTATATATGTATTACTGTAGGGTGTATACAGTATATTGTATTACTGTGTGGAGTTTATATAGTATTGTGTATTACTGTGCGTGGAGTGTATACAGTATTGTGGATTAGTGTGTGGAGTGTATACAGTATATTGTATTACTGTGCGTGGGAGTGTATACAGTATTGTGTATTAGTGTGTGGGGTGTATACAGTATATTGTATTACTGTGTGAGTATACAGTATATTGTATTACTGTGTGGAGTGTATATAGTATTGTGTATTGTGTGCGTGAGTGTATACAGTATATTGTATTACTGTGCGTGGAGTGTATACAGTATATTGTATTACTGTGTGGAGTGTATATAGTATTGTGTATTACTGTGTGGGGTGTAAACAGTATATATTGTATTACTGTTTGTGGGGTGTATATAGTATTGTGTATTACTCTGTGGAGTGTATGGTATATTGTATTACTGTGCGTGGAGTGTATATAGTATTGTGTATTACTGTGCGTGAGTGTATACAGTATATTGTATTACTGTGTGGAGTGTATATAGTAGTGTGTATTACTGTGCGTGAGTGTATACAGTATTGTGTATTACTGTGTGTGGAGTGTATACAGTATATTGTATTACTGTGTGGAGTGTGTACAGCATTGTGTATTACTGTGCGTGAGTGTATACAGTATATTGTATTACTGTGTGGAGTGTGTACAGCATTGTGTATTACTGTGCGTGGAGTGTATACAGTATATTGTATTACTGTGTGAGTGTGTACAGCATTGTGTATTACTGTGCGTGAGTGTATACAGTATATTGTATTACTGTGTGGAGTGTGTATACAGTATATTGTATTACTGTGTGTGAAGTGTATATAGTATTGTGTATTACTCTGTGGGGTGTATACAGTATATTGTATTACTGTGCGTGGAGTGTATATAGTATTGTGTATTACTGTGTGGAGTGTATATAGTATTGTGTATTACTCTGTGGAGTATACAGCATTGTGTATTACTGTGTGGGAGTGTATAACAGTATATTGTATTAGTGTGGGGGTATATAGTATATTGTATTACTCTGTGGAGTGTATATAGTATATTGTATTACTGTGCGTGGAGTGTATACAGCATTGTGTATTACTGTGTGGAGTGTATATAGTATATTGTATTACTGTGCGTGGAGTGTATACAGCATTGTGTATTACTGTGTGGGGTGTATACAGCATTTTGTATTACTGTGTGGGGTGTATACATTGTATTAGTGTGTGAGGTGTATACAGTATTGTGTATTAGTCTGTGTGGGTTGTATACAGCATTGTGTATTAGTGTGTAGTGTATATAGTATTTTGCATTACTGTGTGGGGTGTATATGTAGCATTGTGTATTACTGTGTGGGGTGTGTATACAGCATTGTGTATTACTGGTGGGGTGTATACAGCATTGTGTATTACTGTGTGGGGTGTATACAGCATTGTGTATTAGTGTGTGGGGTGTATACAGTATTGTGTATTAGTCTGTGTGGGGTTGTATACAGCATTTGTATTAGTGTGTGTGGGGTGTATACAGCATTGTGTATTAGTGTGTGTAGTATATAATATTGTGTATTACTGTGTGGGGTGTATACAGCATTGTGTATTACTGTGTGGGGTGTATACAGTATATTGTATTACTGTGTGGGGTGTATACAGTATATTGTATTACTGTGCGTGGAGTGTATATAGTATTGTGTATTACTGTGTGTGGGGTGTATACAGCATTGTGTATTAGTGTGTGGGGTGTATACATTATATTGTATTACTGTGTGTGGGGTGTATACAGCATTGTGTATTACTGTGTGGGGTGTATACAGCATTGTGTATTACTGTGTGGGGTGTATACAGTATATTGTATTACTGTGTGGGGTGTATACAGCATTTGTATTACTGTGTGGGGTGTATACAGTATATTGTATTACTGTGCGTGGAGTGTATACAGCATATTGTATTACTGTGGGGTGTATACAGCATTGTGTATTACTGTGGGTGTATACAGTATATTGTATTACTGTGCGTGGAGTGTATACAGCATATTGTATTACTGTGTGGGGTGTATACAGCATTGTGTATTACTGTGTGGGTTGTATACAGCATTGTGTATTAGTGTGTGGAGTGTATACAGCATTGTGTATTACTGTGTGGGGTGTATACAGTATATTGTATTACTGTGCGTGGAGTGTGAACAGTATATTGTATTACTGTGCGTGGAGTGTATACAGTATATTGTATTACTGTGGGGGTATACAGTATATTGTATTACTGTGCGTGAGTGTATACAGTACATTGTATTACTGTGTGGGGTGTATACAGCATTGTGTATTAGTGTGTGTAGTTTATACAGTATATTGTATTACTGTGTGGGGTGTATACAGTATATTGTATTACTGTGCGTGAGTGTATACAGTATATTGTATTACTGTGCGTGGAGTGTATACAGTATATTGTATTACTGTGTGGGGTGTATACAGTATATTGTATTACTGGGAAGCGTGAGTGTATACAGTATATTGTATTACTGTGTGGGGTGTATACAGTATATTGTATTACTGTGCGTGAGTGTATACAGCATTGTGTATTACTGTGTGGGTGTATACAGCATTGTGTATTATTGTGCGGTATACAGTATATTGTATTACCGTGCGGGTGTATACAGTATATTGTATTACTGTGTGGGGTGTATACAGTATATTGTATTACTGTGCGTGGAGTGTATATAGTATTGTGTATTACCGCATGGAGTGTATATAGTATTGTGTATTACTGTGCGTGAGTGTATACAGTATTGTGTATTAGTGTGGAGTGTATACAGTATATTGTATTACTGTGCGTGAGTGTATACAGTATATTGTATTACTGTGCATGGAGTGTATACAGTATATTGTATTACTCTGTGGGGTGTATACAGTATATTGTATTACTGTGTGGAGTGTATATAGTATTGTGTATTACTGTGCGTGGAGTGTATACAGTATTGTGTATTAGTGTGTGGAGGTATACAGTATATTGTATTACTGTGCGTGAGTGTATACAGTATATTGTATTACTGTGTGGAGTGTATATAGTATTGTGTATTACTGTGCGTGGAGGGTATACAGTATTGTGTATTAGTGTGGAGTGTATACAGTATATTGTATTTACTGTGCGTGAGTGTATAAAGTATATTGTATTACTCTGTGGGGTGTATACAGTATATTGTATTACTGTGTGGGAGTGTATATAGTATTGTATTACTGTGCGTGAGTGTATGTTGTGCATTGTGTATTAGTGTGTGGAGTGTATACAGTATATTGTATTACTGTGCGTGGAGTGTATATAGTATTGTGTATTAGTGTGTGGGGTGTATACAGTATATTGTATTACTGTGGGGAGTGTATACAGTATATTGTATTACTGTGTGAGTGTATATAGTATTGTGTATTACTGCGTGAGTGTATACAGTATATTGTATTACTGTGCGTGGAGTGTAAACAGTATTGTGTATTACTCTGTGGGGTGTATATAGTATTGTGTATTACTGTGTGGAGTGTATACAGTATATTGTATTACTGTGCGTGAGTGTATATAGTATTGTGTATTACTGTGTGTGGAGTGTATATAGTATTGTGTATTACTCAGTGGAGTGTATACAGTATATTGTATTACTGTGTGGGGTGTATATAGTATTGTGTATTACTGTGCGTGGAGTGTATACAGTATATTGTATTACTGTGCGTGGAGTGTATACAGTATATTGTATTACTGTGTGGAGTGTATATAGTATTGTGTATTACTGTGTAAGGTGTATACAGTATATTGTATTACTGTGTGTGGGGTGTATATAGTATTGTGTATTACTCTGTGGAGTGTATACAGTATATTGTATTACTGTGCGTGAGTGTATATATAGTATTGTGTATTACTGTGCGTGAGTGTATACAGTATATTGTATTACTGTGTGGAGTGTATATAGTAGTGTGTATTACTGTGCGTGAGTGTATACAGTATTGTGTATTACTGTGTGTGGAGTGTATACAGTATATTGTATTACTGTGTGGAGTGTGTACAGCATTGTGTATTACTGTGCGTGAGTGTATACAGTATATTGTATTACTGTGTGGAGTGTGTACAGCATTGTGTATTACTGTGCGTGAGTGTATACAGTATATTGTATTACTGTGTGGGAGTGTGTACAGCATTGTGTATTATTGTATGTGGAGTGTATACAGTATATTGTATTACTGTGTGGAGTGTATACAGTATATTGTATTACTGTGTGTGAAGTGTATATAGTATTGTGTATTACTCTGTGGGGTGTATACAGTATATTGTATTACTGTGCGTGAGTGTATATAGTATTGTGTATTACTGTGGGAGTGTATATAGTATTGTGTATTACTCTGTGGAGTGTATAGTATTGTGTATTACTGTGTGGGGTGTATATAGTATTGTGTATTACCTCTGTGGAGGTATATAGTATTGTGTATTACTGTGTGGAGTGTATACAGTATATTGTATTACTCTGTGGGAGTGTATACAGCATTGTGTATTACTGTGTGGAGTGTATACAGTATATTGTATTAGTGTGTGTGGGGTGTATATAGTATATTGTATTACTCTGTGGAGTGTATATAGTATATTGTTTTACTGTGCAGGAGTGTATACAGCATTGTGTATTACTGTGTGGGAGTGTATATAGTATATTGTATTACTGTGCGTGGAGTGTATACAGCATTGTATTACTGTGGGGTGTATATAGTATTGTATTACTGTGTGAGTGTATACAGTATATTGTATTACTGTGCGTGAGTGTATACAGTATATTGTATTACTGTGCGGAGTGTATACAGTATATTGTATTACTGTGGGGTGTATACAGTATATTGTATTACTGTGCGTGAGTGTATACAGTATATTGTATTACTGTGTGGGGTGTATACAGTATATTGTATTACTGTGCGTGGAGTGTATACAGCATTGTGTATTACTGTGTGGGGTGTATACAGCATTGTGTATTATTGTGCGGAGTGTATACAGTATATTGTATTACCGTGCGGGTGTATACAGTATATTGTATTACTGTGTGGGGTGTATACAGTATATTGTATTACTGTGCGTGAGTGTATATAAGTATTGTGTATTACCGCATGGAGTGTATATAGTATTGTGTATTACTGTGCGTGAGTGTATACAGTATTGTGTATTAGTGTGTGGAGTGTATACAGTATATTGTATTACTGCGTTGAGTGTATACAGTATATTGTATTATCAGTGCATGGAGTGTATACAGTATATTGTATTACTCTTGGGGGTGTATACAGTATATTGTATTACTGTGTGGAGTGTATATAGTATTGTGTATTACTGTGCGTGGAGTGTATACAGTATTGTGTATTAGTGTGGAGTGTATACAGTATATTGTATTACTGTGCGTGGGAGTGTATACAGTATATTGTATTACTGTGTGGAGTGTATATAGTATTGTGTATTACTGTGCGTGGAGGGTATACAGTATTGTGTATTAGTGTGTGAGTGTATACAGTATATTGTATTACTGTGCGTGGAGTGTATAAAGTATATTGTATTACTCTGTGGGGTGTATACAGTATATTGTATTACTGTGTGGAGTGTATATAGTATTGTGTATTAGTGTGTGGGGTGTATACAGTATATTGTATTACTGTGTGGAGTGTATACAGTATATTGTATTACTGTGTGGAGTGTATATAGTATTGTGTATTACTGCGGGAGTGTATACAGTATATTGTATTACTGTGCGTGGAGTGTAAACAGTATTGTGTATTACTCTGTGGGGGAGTATATAGTATTGTGTATTACTGTGTGGAGTGTATACAGTATATTGTATTACTGTGCGTGAGTGTATATAGTATTGTGTATTACTGTGTGTGGAGTGTATATAGTATTGTGTATTACTCTTCAGGAGTGTATACAGTATATTGTATTACTGTGTGGGGTGTATATAGTATTGTGTATTACTGTGCGTGGAGTGTATACAGTATATTGTATTACTGTGCGTGAGTGTATACAGTATATTGTATTACTGTGTGGAGTGTATATAGTATTGTGTATTACTGTGTGGGGTGTATACAGTATATTGTATTACTGTGTGTGGGGTGTATATAGTATTGTGTATTACTCTGTGGAGTGTATACAGTATTGTATTACTGTGCGGGAGTGTATATAGTATTGTGTATTACTGTGCGTGAGTGTATACAGTATATTGTATTACTGTGTGGAGTGTATATAGTAGTGTGTATTACTGTGCGTGGAGTGTATACAGTATTGTGTATTACTGTGTGAGTGTATACAGTATATTGTATTACTGTGTGGAGTGTGTACAGCATTGTGTATTACTGTGCGTGGAGTGTATACAGTATATTGTATTACTGTGTGGAGTGTACAGCATTGTGTATTACTGTGCGTGAGTGTATACAGTATATTGTATTACTGTGTGGAGTGTGTACAGCATTGTGTATTGTGCGTTGGAGTGTATACAGTATATTGTATTACTGTGTGGAGTGTATACAGTATATTGTATTACTGTGTGTGAAGTGTATATAGTATTGTGTATTAATGTGGGTGTATACAGTATATTGTATTACTGTGCGTGAGTGTATATAGTATTGTGTATTACTGTGTGGAGTGTATATAGTATTGTGTATTACTCTGTGGAGTGTATATAGTATTTGTATTACTGTGTGGGGTGTATATAGTATTGTGTATTACCTGTGGGAGTGTATATAGTATTGTGTATTACTGTGTGGAGTGTATACAGTATATTGTATTACTCTGTGGAGTGTATACAGCATTGTGTATTACTGTGTGGAGTGTATACAGTATATTGTATTAGTGTGTGTGGGGGTGTATATAGTATATTGTATTACTCTGTGGAGTGTATATATAGTATATTGTATTACTGTGCGTGAGTGTATACAGCATTGTGTATTACTGTGTGGAGTGTATATAGTATATTGTATTACTGTGCGTGGAGTGTATACAGCATTGTGTATTACTGTGTGGGGGTGTATATAGTATTGTGTATTACTGTGTGGGAGTGTATACAGTATATTGTATTACTGTGCGTGGAGTGTATACAGCATTGTGTATTACTCTGTGGGGTGTATATAGTATTGTGTATCACTGTGTGGAGTGTACACAGTATATTGTATTACTCTGTGGGGTGTATATAGTATTGTGTATTACTGTGTGGAGGTATATAGTGTATTGTATTACTCTGTGGGGTGTATATAGTATTGTGTATTACTGTGTGTGGGGTGTATACAGTATATTGTATTACTGTGCGTGGAGTGTATATAGTATTGTGTATTACTCTGTGAGGTGTATACAGTATATTGTATTAGTGTGTGGAGTGTATATAGTATTGTGTATTACTGTGCGTGAGTGTATACAGTATATTGTATTACTGTGTGGGGTGTATACAGTATATTGTATTAGTGTGTGGAGTGTATATAGTATTGTGTATTACTGTGCGTGAGTGTATACAGTATATTGTATTACTGTGTGGGGTGTATACAGTATTGTGTATTACTCTGTGGGGTGTATACAGTATATTGTATTACTGTGTGGAGTGTATACAGTATATTGTATTACTGTGTGGAGTGTATATAGTATATTGTATTACTCTGTGGGGTGTATATAGTATATTGTATTACTCTGTGGGGTGTATATAGTATATTGTATTACTGTGTGGGGGTGTATATAGTATTGTGTATTACTCTGTGGGGTGTATATAGTATTGTGTATTACTGTGTGGAGTGTATACAGTATATTGTATTACTGTGCGTGGAGTCTATTTTGTATTGTGTATTACTCTGTGGGGTGTATACAGTATATTGTATTAGTGTGTGGAGTGTATATAGTATTGTGTATTACTGTGCGTGGAGTGTATACAGTATATTGTATTACTGTGTGGGGTGTATACAGTATATTGTATTAGTGTGTGGAGTGTATATAGTATTGTATTACTGTGCGTGAGGTATACAGTATATTGTATTACTGTGTGGGGTGTATACAGTATTGTGTATTACTCTGTGGGGTGTATACAGTATATTGTATTACTGTGTGGAGTGTATACAGTATATTGTATTAGTGTGTGTGGGGTGTATATAGTATATTGTATTACTCTGTGGAGTGTATATAGTATATTGTATTACTGTGCGTGGAGTGTATACAGCATTGTGTATTACTGTGTGGAGTGTATATAGTATATTGTATTACTGTGCGGAGTGTATACAGCATTGTGTATTACTGTGTGGGGTGTATATAGTACTGTGTATTACTGTGTGGAGTGTATACAGTATATTGTATTACTGTGCGTGAGTGTATACAGCATTGTGTATTACTCTGTGGGTGTATATAGTATTGTGTATTACTGTGTGAGTGTACACAGTATATTGTATTACTCTGTGGGGTGTATATAGTATTGTGTATTACTGTGTGGAGTGTATATAGTGTATTGTATTACTCTGTGGGGTGTATATAGTATTGTGTATTACTGTGTGTGGGGTGTATACAGTATATTGTATTACTGTGCGTGAGTGTATATAGTATTGTGTATTACTCTGTGGGGTGTATACAGTATATTGTATTACTGTGTGGGGTGTATACAGTATATTGTATTAGTGTGTGGAGTGTATATAGTATTGTGTATTACTGTGCGTGGAGGTATACAGTATATTGTATTACTGTGTGGGGTGTATACAGTATTGTGTATTACTCTGTGGGGTGTATACAGTATATTGTATTACTGTGTGGAGTGTATACAGTATATTGTATTACTGTGTGAGTGTATATAGTATATTGTATTACTCTGTGGGGTGTATATAGTATATTGTATTACTCTGTGGGGTGTATATAGTATTGTATTACTGTGTGGGGTGTATATAGTATTGTGTATTACTCTGTGGGGTGTATATAGTATTGTGTATTACTGTGTGGAGTGTATACAGTATATTGTATTACTGTGCGTGAGTGTATTTTGTATTGTGTATTACTCTGTGGGTGTATACAGTATATTGTATTAGTGTGGAGTGTATATAGTATTGTGTATTACTGTGCGTGAGTGTATACAGTATATTTTATTACTGTGTGGGTGTATACAGTATATTGTATTAGTGTGTGGAGTGTATATAGTATTGTGTATTACTGTGCGTGAGTGTATACAGTATATTGTATTACTGTGTGGGGTGTATACAGTATTGTGTATTACTCTTGTGGGGTGTATACAGTATATTGTATTACTGTGTGGAGTGTATACAGTATATTGTATTAGTGTGTGGGGTGCATATAGTATATTGTATTACTCTGTGAGTGTATATAGTATATTGTATTACTGTGCGTGAGTGTATACAGCATTGTGTATTACTGTGTGGAGTGTATATAGTATATTGTATTACTGTGCGTGAGTGTATACAGCATTGTGTATTACTGTGGGGTGTATATAGTATTGTGTATTACTGTGTGGAGTGTATACAGTATATTGTATTACTGTGCGTGGAGTGTATACAGCATTGTGTATTACTCTGTGGGGTGTATATAGTATTGTGTATTACTGTGGTGGAGTGTACACAGTATATTGTATTACTCTGTGGGGTGTATAGTATTGTGTATTACTGTGTGGAGTGTATATAGTGTGTATTGTATTACTCTGTGGGGTGTATATAGTATTGTGCATTACTGTGTGTGGGGTGTATACAGTATATTGTATTACTGTGCGTGGAGTGTATATAGTATTGTGTATTACTCTGTGGGGTGTATACAGTATATTGTATTACTGTGTGGGGTGTATACAGTATTGTGTATTACTCTGTGGGGTGTATACAGTATATTGTATTACTGTGTGGAGTGTATGTATATTGTATTACTGTGTGGAGTGTATATAGTATATTGTATTACTCTGTGGGGTGTATATAGTATATTGTATTACTCTGTGGGGTGTATATAGTATATTGCATTACTGTGTGGGGTGTATATAGTATTGTGTATTACTCTGTGGAGTGTATATAGTATTGTGTATTACTGTGTGAGTGTATACAGTATATTGTATTACTCTGTGGATGTGTATACAGCATTGTGTATTACTGTGTGGAGTGTATACAGTATATTGTATTAGTGTGGGGTGTATATAGTATATTGTATTACTGTGCGTGGGAGTGTATACAGTATATTGTATTACTCTGTGGAGTGTATATAGCATATTGTATTACTGTGCGTGAGTGTATACAGCATTGTGTATTACTGTGTGGGGTGTATATAGTATTGTGTATTACTGCGTGGAGTGTATATAGTATATTGTATTACTGTGCGGAGTCTATACAGCATTGTGTATTACTGTGTGGGGTGTATATAGTATTGTGTATTACTGCGTGAGTGTATATAGTATATTGTATTACTGTGCGTGGAGTGTATACAGCATTGTGTATTACTGTGTGGGGTGTATAGTATTGTGTATTACTGTGTGGTGTGTATACAGTATATTGTATTACTGTGCGTGAGTGTATACAGCATTGTGTATTACTCTGTGGGGTGTATATAGTATTGTGTATTAATGTGGAGTGTATGCAGTATATTGTATTACTCTGTGGGGTTATATAGTATTGTGTATTACTGTGTGGAGTGTATATAGTATATTGTATTACTCTGTGGGGTGTATACAGTATTGTGTATTACTGTGTGTGGGGTGTATACAGTATATTGTATTACTGTGCGTGGGGTGTATATAGTATTGTGTATTACTCTGTGGGGTGTATACAGTATATTGTATTAGTGTGTGGAGTGTATATAGTATTGTGTATTACTGTGCGTGAGTGTATACAGTATATTGTATTACTGTGTGGGGTGTATACAGTATATTGTATTAGTGTGTGGAGTGTATATAGTATTGTGTATTACTGTGCGTGGAGTGTATACAGTATATTGTATTACTGTGTGGGGTGTATACAGTATTGTGTATTACTCTGTGGGGTGTATACAGTATATTGTATTACTGTGTGGAGTGTATACAGTATATTGTAATACTGTGTGGAGTGTATATAGTATATTGTATTACTCTGTGGGTGTATATAGTATATTGTATTACTCTGTGGGGTGTATATAGTATATTGTATTACTGTGTGGGGTGTATATAGTATTGTGTATTACTTCTGTGGGTGTATATAGTATTGTGTATTACTCTGGGGGTGTATACAGTATTGTGTATTACTGTGCGTGGAGTGTATACAGTATATTGTATTACTGTGTGGGGTGTATACAGTATTGTGTATTACTTTGTGGGGTGTATACAGTATATTGTATTACTGTGTGGAGTGTATACAGTATATTGTATTACTGTGTGGAGTGTATATAGTATATTGTATTACTCTGTGGGGTGTATATAGTATATTGTATTACTCTGTGGGGTGTATATAGTATATTGTATTACTGTGTGGGGTGTATATATAGTATTTGTGTATTACTCTGTGGAGTGTATACAGTATATTGTATTACTGTGTGGGGTGTATACAGTATTGTGTATTACTTGTGGGGTGTATACAGTATATTGTATTACTGTGTGAGTGTATACAGTATATTGTATTACTGTGTGGAGTGTATATAGTATATTGTATTACCTGTGGGGTGTATATAGTATATTGTATTACTCTGTGGGTGTATATAGTATATTGTATTACTGTGTGGGGTGTATATAGTATTGTGTATTACTCTGTGGAGGGTATATAGTATTGTGTATTACTGTGTGGAGTGTATACAGTATATTGTATTACTCTGTGAGTGTATACAGCATTGTGTATTAATGTGTGGAGTGTATACAGTATATTGTATTAGTGTGTGTGGGGTGTATATAGTATATTGTATTACTGTGCGTGGAGTGTATACAGTATATTGTATTACTCTGTGGGAGTGTATATAGTATATTGTATTACTGTGCGTGGGAGTGTATACAGCATTGTGTATTACTGTGTGGGGTGTATATAGTATTGTGTATTACTGCGTGAGTGTATATAGTATATTGTATTACTGTGCGTGGAGTGTATACAGCATTGTGTATTACTGTGTGAGGTGTATATAGTATTGTGTATTACTGCGTGAGTGTATATAGTATATTGTATTACTGTGCGTGGGAGTGTATACAGCATTGTGTATTACTGTGTGGGGTGTATAAAGTATTGTGTATTACTGTGTGGGAGTGTATACAGTATATTGTATTACTGTGCGTGGAGTGTATACAGCATTGTGTATTACTCTGTGGGGTGTATATAGTTTTGTGTATTACTGTGTGGAGTGTACACAGTATATTGTATTACTCTGTGGGGTGTATATAGTATTGTGTATTACTGTGTGGAGTGTATATAGTGTATTGTATTACTCTGTGGGGTGTATATAGTATTGTGTATTACTGTGTGTGGGGTGTATACAGTATATTGTATTACTGTGCGTGGAGTGTATATAGTATTGTGTATTACTCTGTGGGGGGTGTATACAGTATATTGTATTAGTGGGTGGAGTGTATATAGTATTGTGTATTACTGTGCGTGAGTGTATACAGTATATTGTATTACTGTGTGGGGTGTATACAGTATATTGTATTAGTGTGTGGAGTGTATATAGTATTGTGTATTACTGTGCGTGGAGTGTATACAGTATATTGTATTACTGTGTGGGGTGTATACAGTATTGTGTATTACTCTGTGGGGTGTATACAGTATATTGTATTACTGTGTGGAGTGTATACAGTATATTGTATTACTGTGTGGAGTGTATATAGTATATTGTATTACTCTGTGGGGTGTATATAGTATATTGTATTACTCTGTGGGGTGTATATAGTATATTGTATTACTGTGGGGGTGTATATATAGTATTGTGTATTACTCTGTGGGGTGTATATAGTATTGTGTATTACTGGTGTGGATATACAGTATATTGTATTACTGTGCGTGGAGTGTATTTTGTATTGTGTATTACTCTGTGGGGTGTATACAGTATATTGTATTAGTGTGTGGAGTGTATATAGTATTGTGTATTACTGTGCGTGGAGTGTATACAGTATATTGTATTACTGTGTGGGGTGTATACAGTATATTGTATTAGTGTGTGGAGTGTATATAGTATTGTGTATTACTGTGCGTGGAGTGTATACAGTATATTGTATTACTGTGTGGGGTGTATACAGTATTGTGTATTAGGGTGTATACAGTATATTGTATAGTGTGGAGTGTATACAGTATATTGTATTAGTGTGTGTGGGGTGTATATAGTATATTGTATTACTCTGTGGAGTGTATATAGTATATTGTATTACTGTGCATGGAGTGTATACAGCATTGTGTATTACTGTGTGGGAGTGTATAGTATATTGTATTACTGTGCGTGAGTGTATACAGCATTGTGTATTACTGTGTGGGGTGTATATAGTATTGTGTATTACTGTGTGAGTGTATACAGTATATTGTATTACTGTGCGTGGAGTGTATACAGCATTGTGTATTACTCTGTGGGGTGTATATAGTTTTGTGTATTACTGTGTGGAGTGTATACAGTATATTGTATTACTCTGTGGGGGTGTATATAGTATTGTGTATTACTGTGTGGAGTGTATATAGTGTATTGTATTACTCTGTGGGGTGTATATAGTATTGTGTATTACTGTGTGTGGGGTGTATACAGTATATTGTATTACTGTGCGTGGAGTGTATATAGTATTGTGTATTACTCTGTGGGGTGTATACAGTATATTGTATTACTGTGTGGGGTGTATATAGTATTGTATTACTCTGTGGGGTGTATACAGTATATTGTATTACTGTGGAGTGTATACAGTATATTGTATTACTGTGTGGAGTGTATATAGTATATTGTATTACTCAGGTGTATATAGTATATTGTATTACTCTCTGTGGGGTGTATATAGTATATTGTATTACTGTGTGGGGTGTATATAGTATTGTGTATTACTCTGTGGAGTGTATATAGTATTGTGTATTACTGTGTGGAGTGTATACAGTATATTGTATTGCTGTGGAGTGTATACAGCATTGTGTATTACTGTGTGGAGTGTATACAGTAGATTGTATTAGTGTGTGTGGGGTGTATATAGTATATTGTATTACTGTGCGTGGAGTGTATACAGTATATTGTATTACTCTGTGGAGTGTATATAGTATATTGTATTACTGTGCGTGAGTGTATACAGCATTGTGTATTACTGTGTGGGGTGTATATAGTATTGTGTATTACTGCGTGGAGTGTATATAGTATATTGTATTACTAAAGGAGTCTATACAGCATTGTGTATTACTGTGTGGGGTGTATATAGTATTGTGTATTACTGCGTGGAGTGTATATAGTATATTGTATTACTGTGCGTGGAGTGTATACAGCATTGTGTATTACTGTGTGGGGTGTATATAGTATTGTGTATTACTGTGTGTGTGTATACAGTATATTGTATTACTGTGCGTGGAGTGTATACAGCATTGTGTATTACTCTGTGGGGTGTATATAGTATTGTGTATTAATGTGGAGTGTATACAGTATATTGTATTACTCTGTGGGGTGTATATAGTATTGTGTATTACTGTGTGGAGTGTATATAGTATATTGTATTACTCTGTGGGGTGTATATAGTATTTGTATTACTGTGTGTGGGGTGTATACAGTATATTGTATTACTGTGCGTGGGGTGTATATAGTATTGTGTATTACTCTGTGGGTGTATACAGTATATTGTATTAGTGTGTGGAGTGTATATAGTATTGTGTATTACTGTGCGTGAGTGTATACAGTATATTGTATTACTGTGTGGGGGGTGTATACAGTATATTGTATTAGTGTGTGGAGTGTATATAGTATTGTGTATTACTGTGCATGGAGTGTATACAGTATATTGTATTACTGTGTGGGGTGTATACAGTATTGTGTATTACTCTCAGGGTGTATACAGTATATTGTATTACTGTGTGGAGTGTATACAGTATATTGTATTACTGTGTGAGTGTATATAGTATATTGTATTACTCTGTGGGGTGTATATAGTATATTGTATTACTCTGTGGGGTGTATATAGTATATTGTATTACTGTGTGGGGTGTATATAGTATTGTGTATTACTCTGTGGGGTGTATATAGTATTGTGTATTACTCTGTGGGGTGTATACAGTATTGTGTATTACTGTGTGTGTGAGTGTATACAGTATATTGTATTACTGTGTGGGGTGTATACAGTATTGTGTATTACTCTGTGGGGTGTATACAGTATATTGTATTACTGTGTGGAGTGTATACAGTATATTGTATTACTGTGTGGAGTGTATATAGTATATTGTATTACTCTGTGGGGTGTATATAGTATATTGTATTACTCTGTGGGGTGTATATTGTATATTGTATTACTGTGTGGGGGTGTATATAGTATTGTGTATTACTCTGTGGAGTGTATACAGTATATTGTATTACTGTGTGGAGTGTATACAGTATATTGTATTACTGTGTGGAGTGTATACAGTATATTGTATTACTGTGTGGAGTGTATATAGTATATTGTATTACTCTGTGGGGTGTATATAGTATATTGTATTACTCTGTGGGGTGTATATAGTATATTGTATTACTGTGTGGGGTGTATATAGTATTGTGTATTACTCTGTGGAGTGTATATAGTATTGTGTATTACTGTGTGGAGTGTATACAGTATATTGTATTACTCTGTGGAGTGTATACAGCATTGTGTATTACTGTGTGGAGTGTATACAGTATATTGTATTAGTGTGTGTGGGGTGTATATAGTATATTGTATTACTGTGCGTGGAGTGTATACAGTATATTGTATTACTCTGTGAGTGTATATAGTATATTGTATTACTGTGCGTGGAGTGTATACAGCATTGTGTATTACTGTGTGGGGGTGTATAGTAGTATTGTGTATTACTGCGTGAGTGTATAGTATATTGTATTACTGTGCGTGGAGTGTATACAGCATTGTGTATTACTGTGAGGTATATAGTATTGTGTATTACTGCGTGAGTGTATATAGTATATTGTATTACTGTGCGTGAGTGTATACAGCATTGTGTATTACTGTGTGGGGTGTATAAAGTATTGTGTATTACTGTGTGGAGTGTATACAGTATATTGTATTACTGTGCGTGGAGTGTATACAGCATTGTGTATTACTCTGTGGGGTGTATATAGTTTTGTGTATTACTGTGTGGAGTGTATACAGTATATTGTATTACTCTGTGGGGTGTATATAGTATTGTGTATTACTGTGTGGAGTGTATATAGTATATTGTATTACTCTGTGGGGTGTATATAGTATTGTGTATTACTGTGTGTGGGGTGTATACAGTATATTGTATTACTGTGCGTGGGGTGTATATAGTATTGTGTATTACTCTGTGGGTGTATACAGTATATTGTATTAGTGTGTGGAGTGTATATAGTATTGTGTATTACTGTGCGTGGAGTGTATACAGTATATTGTATTACTGTGTGGGGTGTATACAGTATATTGTATTAGTGTGTGGAGTGTATATAGTATTGTGTATTACTGTGCGTGAGTGTATACAGTATATTGTATTACTGTGTGGGGGTATACAGTATTGTGTATTACTCTGTGGGGTGTATACAGTATATTGTATTACTGTGTGGAGTGTATACAGTATATGGTATTACTGTGGAGAGTGTATATAGTATATTGTATTACTCTGTAAGTGTATAGTATATTGTATTACTCTCTGTGGGGTGTGTAAATAGTATATTGTATTACTGTGTGGGGGTGTATATAGTATTGTGTATTACTCTGTGGGGTGTAGTATATAGTATTGTGTATTACTCTGTGGGGTGTATATAGTATTGTGTATTACTGTGTGTGGAGTGTATACAGTATATTGTATTACTGTGTGGGGGGTGTATATAGTATTGTGTATTACTGTGTGTGGAGTGTATACAGTATATTGTATTACTGTGTGGGGTGTATATAGTATTGTGTATTACTGCGTGAGTGTGTACTTCGTGGGAAGCGTATGATGTTGAGGACCCAGGCACAGAGACCGCGGCGGCGTGGATGATTTGAGTCTGACAAACTCAGGGTTAAACTCTGGTCACTGAGGTACTATCTCTCACGCACCACTGTCGATTCCGGGATGTGTCTTTGTCAAAGTTCACCAACGCCTGTAGGAAGTCATCCACCTGGCATAGACACACACATGGGCGTGCACACTCTGAAACACTGCCGTTAACACAAAGTGACAATAGACACACGGACGGCCAGACAGACAAACTGTCACCTATGGGATATATGGTCACACAGACAAGACAAGACAAGACACACCTTGCTCATGACTACTTTCGCTGCCTTCCAGCTGGGGTCTTTGGGTAATTTACCATGAGGAGCCAGTAGCACCAGCAGCAGCAGACACGTTAGTCACTATGGCTGGCGGGTTCGGGAACGTCTTCAACTCTGTCAGGTTCAGCTAGGGGGAGGATACACATTTTATTAGGAATCGCATGATATAAAAAAACGTCCTGTATTAAAGGTCCAATATATCTCCATATCAAATCATTTATGGGTAGCAATTAAATCAAATTCAAAAGGCACATCTGATCTATCTTTGTTTGGTAACAATTGAATAACATGAGAGAAAAATAAGGAACCTGCAAACTGCTCTTGCTTGTATGACTGCTCTTTATTAAGCTTTACATATCGGCCTCAGGGCCTTCGTCTTGAGGCTTTTAGTTTTTTAACGGGTACCAATTATGTACCTTATTGCTATTGTTTTAAATTATAATGGTAAAAAAAAATTCTTATTAGCAAAGAGCAATTTCTCAAGCAAAAATTTTGCTAGGACTGTCAAGGAGTGGTCTAACTGGGGAGGGGAAAATGAAAATGAGCCGCTAATGAAGAGAGGTTTGGAATTCTCTTTCTTATTGGTCTATTAACTCAGTTACCTGGTGATGTCAACAGGCAGGCAAAATACTCCCTTCCACCACAACAGGCTGACATTTCAGGCAGTCTTTTCAAACAGTGTGTTGAGTGTGTTGAGGGCTGCGTTAGCTGCCTGTAGAGCTGTGTGTTACCCTGTTGAGTGTGTTGAGGGCTGTGTCAGCTGCTTGTAGAGCTGTGTGTTACCCTGTTGACTGTGTTGAGGGCTGCACCAGCTGCCTGTAGAGCTGTGTGTTAACCTGTTGAGTGTGTTGAGGGCTGCAAGTCAGCTGCCTGTAGAGCTGTGTGTTACCCTGTTGAGTGTGTTGAGGGCTGCGTCAGCTGCCTGTAGAGCTGTGTGTTACCCTGTTGAGTGTGTTTGGGGCTGCGTCAGCTGCCTGTAGAGCTGTGTGTCACCCTGTTGAGGAGCTGCGTCAGCTGCCTGTAGAGCTGTGTGTTACCCTGTTGAGTGTGTTGAGGGGCTGCGTCAGCTGCCTGTAGAGCTGTGTGTTACCCTGTTGAGGGCTGCTTCAGCTGCCTGTAGAGCTGTGTGTTACCCTGTTGAGGGCTGCGTCAGCTGCCTATAGAGCTGTGTGTTACCCTGTTGAGTGTGTTGAGGGCTGCGTCAGCTGCCTGTAGAAGCTGTGTGTTATCCTGTTGAGTGTGTTGAGGGCTGCGTCAGCTGCCTGTAAAGCTGTGTGTTACCCTGTTGAGTGTGTTGAGGGCTGCGTCAGCTGCCTGTAGAGCTGTGTGTTACCCTGTTGAGTGTGTTTGAGGGCTGCGTCAGCTGCCTGTAGAGCTGTGTGTTACCCTGTTGAGTGTGCTGAGGGCTGCGTCAGCTGCCTCTAGAGCTGTGTGTTACCCTGTTGAGTGTGTTGAGGGCTGCGTCAGCTGCCTATAGAGCTGTGTGTTACCCTGTTGAGTGTGCTGAGGGCTGCGTCAGCTGCCTGTAGAGCTGTGTGTTACCCTGTTGAGTGTGTTTGGGGCTGCGTCAGCTGCCTGTAGAGCTGTGTGTCACCCTGTTGAGGGCTGCGTCAGCTGCCTGTAGAGCTGTGTGTTACCCTGTTGAGTGTGTTGAGGGCTGCGTCAGCTGCCTGTAGAGCTGTGTGTTACCCTGTTGAGGGCTGCTTCAGCTGCCTGTAGAGCTGTGTGTTACCCTGTTGAGGGCTGCGCTCAGCTGCCTATAGAGCTGTGTGTTACCCTGTTGAGTGTGTTGAGGGCTGCGTCAGCTGCCTGTAGAGCTGTGTGTTACCCTGTTGAGTGTGTTGAGGGCTGCATCAGCTGCCTGTAAAGCTGTGTGTTACCCTGTTGAGTGTGTTGAGGGCTGCGTCAGCTGCCTGTAGAGCTGTGTGTTACCCTGTTGAGTGTGTTTGAGGGCTGCGTCAGCTGCCTGTAAAGCTGGTGTTACCCTGTTGAGTGTGTTGAGGGCTGCGTCAGCTGCCTGTAGAGCTGTGTGTTACCCTGTTGAGTGTGCTGAGGGCTGCGTCAGCTGCCTGTAGAGCTGTGTGTTACCCTGTTGAGTGTGTTGAGGGCTGCGTCAGCTGCCTGTAGAGCTGTGTGTTACCCTGTTGAGTGTGTTGAGGGCTGTGTCAGCTGCCTGTAGAGCTGTGTGTTACCCTGTTGACTGTGTTGAGGGCTGCACCAGCTGCCTGTAGAGCTGTGTGTTAACCTGTTGAGTGTGTTGAGGGCTGCGTCAGCTGCCTGTAGAGCTGTGTGTTACCCTGTTGAGTGTGTTGAGGGCTGCGTCAGCTGCCTGTAGAGCTGTGTGTTACCCTGTTGAGTGTGTTTGAGGGCTGCGTCAGCTGCCTGTAGAGCTGTGTGTCACCCTGTTGAGGGCTGCGTCAGCTGCCTGTAGAGCTGTGTGTTACCCTGTTGAGTGTGTTGAGGGCTGCGTCAGCTGCCTGTAGAGCTGTGTGTTACCCTGTTGAGGGCTGCTTCAGCTGCCTGTAGAGCTGTGTGTTACCCTGTTGGAGGGCTGCGTCAGCTGCCTGTAGAGCTGTGTGTTACCCTGTTGAGTGTGTTGAGGGCCTGCGTCAGCTGCCTGTAGAGCTGTGTGTTACCCTGTTGAGTGTGTTGAGGGCTGCGTCAGCTGCCTGTAAAGCTGTGTGTTACCCTGTTGAGTGTGTTGAGGGCTGCGTCAGCTGCCTGTAGAGCTGTGTGTTACCCTGTTGAGTGTGTTGAGGGCTGCATCAGCTGCCTGTAGAGCTGTGTGTTACCCTGTTGAGTGTGCTGAGGGCTGCGTCAGCTGCCTGTAGAGCTGTGTGTTACCCTGTTGAGTGTGTTGAGGGCTGCGTCAGCTGCCTGTAGAGCTGTGTGTTACCCTGTTGAGTGTGTTGAGGGCTGCGTCAGCTGCCTGTAGAGCTGTGTGTTACCCTGTTGAGTGTGTTTGGGGCTGCGTCTGCTGCCTGTAGAGCTGTGTGTCACCCATGTTGAGGGCTGCGTCAGCTGCCTGTAGAGCTGTGTGTTACCCTGTTGAGTGTGTTGAGGGCTGCGTCAGCTGCCTGTAGAGCTGTGTGTTACCCTTGTTGAGGGCTGCGTCAGCTGCCTGTAGAGCTGTGTGTTACCCTGTTGAGGGCTGACGTCAGCTGCCTATAGAGCTGTGTGTTACCCTGTTGAGTGTGTTGAGGGCTGCGTCAGCTGCCTGTAGAGCTGTGTGTTATCCTGTTGAGTGTGTTGAGGGCTGCATCAGCTGCCTGTAAAGCTGTGTGTTACCCTGTTGAGTGTGTTGAGGGCTGCGTCAGCTGCCTGTAGAGCTGTGTGTTACCCTGTTGAGTGTGCTGAGGGCTGCGTCAGCTGCCTGTAGAGCTGTGTGTTACCCTGTTGAGTGTGTTGAGGGCTGCGTCAGCTGCCTGTAGAGCTGTGTGTTACCCTGTTGAGTGTGCTGAGGGCTGCGTCAGCTGCCTGTAGAGCTGTGTGTTACCCTGTTTGAGTGTGTTGAGGGCCGCGTCAGCTGCCTGTAGAGCTGTGTGTTACCCTGTTGAGTGTGTTGAGGGCTGCGTCAGCTGCCTGTAAGGCAGGTTCAGCCTTCGCCAGGTCTTCTTCACTCTGCTGTTGCTGTGTGGTCACCTCAGCCTGGATGGTTCCTACCTAAAGGACAACAACACACAGCACCACACACTAAACACTTATACATTGCACATTTCAACTTAAAAATGGCACAACAAAATGGTAATTACCTAATAATTACTACCAACACCATTTCAATTTCTGAGGATTCATTGAAACTGATCAAGGCTCACTCTTACCCTCTGTTCCTCCGCGTCTGCCACAGCCCCTCTCCTGGTTGAGTTTGTCTGTCTGCTGGCCGATCTTAGAGATGAGAGCCTCTGTGTCTGTGTTCCTCTGCCACAGCTCTACTTCCTGGACTGCTAACTTAGCCTTAAGATCCTCCACCCTGAGAAGGGGGAAGTAGATATGGATGGAGGGTCGGTAGAGAGATGGCTCAGAGAGCGAGAGAGAGAGAGAGAGAGAGAGAGAGAGGGAGAGAGAGAGAGAGAGAGAGAGAGTAGAGGGGGAAGAGGCGAAGTGTGTTCCTGTGTGTGTGTGTGGGGGGGGACTATGAGTCTGACTGACCTGTGAGGCCGTGGTCTGTAGTTTCTGCAGGCCGTTCTCCAGTCTCTCCATCTTCTGAGTGAGCTCTCTGCGTTTTGTCCCCAGTAGGTTACCGTACAGCTTCATAAACTCTAGGAAGCTCTTGGGAGTGGTGTAGTTGAAGTGCTTCTCCGTTCTGCTGGTACTTCACACTCACCTGGAACACATTTAGACAATAAAGTACTTTCAATATTATATTCAAATGATCTGTCACTTGATTTATATAACTATGATGACCCACTCAACTCTCACTGAAATTAAGTCCTTTATGTTGTAAAGATAAATTATTTCTCAGCCTCTCACCTCGTTAACACTGGTATGGGCGTAGGAGATAAACTCACTGATGGATGCACGGACATCTGGCTAGAGAGGTTAGAGAGAAAACATGGATATGCAAACAAATGACTGTTCTCCATATATATCATCCACTGTCTATGTGATTGTGATGTGTCGTCGGACTGGCGTTAACCTCCAGATCAGGTATCTTCTATGAAGGTGGTGCTGACAGACTGAAGGGCCAGCTGAGGCCAGGAGTGGAACCAGTCTATGGCCGTACAGTTGACCAGGGCCGGGAACTTACGAGCACGGGTACGCAGGATGAACTCCTACCGGGGAAAAACACAAGACCACCTGTAGCGAGGTGGACGGAAGAAGAACAGAGGGGGAGATGGGAGAGGGAAAAGAGAGAGAGACAAATCAACTATTTGTCACTGTTGACATTTCCCTCTTCAGGAAATAAATTGCGCATACTTTGTTGTAAACGTAGCACACAGTTTCCACCTTCCACCTATTACATTTCCTGTTATGGAGCTGACTTTAATTGAATGAGCTCATTGAGCCCAGTAGACAGACCTTGAGCTGCCTCCGTATCCTCTCGATGAAGAAGGCCCAGCAGTTGTCTCTGTTGTCAATCAGGCCCAGTCCCTCTTAGCTCCATACGGATGGACGTCACGATCATATCCACTTCCTCCTCACCGAACAGGTCTGGGATGTCCCCTAGGAGATAGGGCACACACTAGCATACTAACACACTAGCTAGGGGATGCCTCACGATCATGTCCACGATTTCCTTACAGATCAGGTTTGGGATGTCCCCTAGGAGACAGGGCAC
>NW_027010042.1:0-36074 GCF_036934945.1 Oncorhynchus masou masou
CACCATAAAAAAGCCAGACTACAGTTTGCAACTTCACATGGGGACAAAGATTGTACTTTTGGGGGAAAGGTCCTCTGGTCTGATGAAACAAAAATAGAACTGTTTGGCCATAATGACCATCATTATGTTTGGTGGAAAAAGGGGGAGGCTTGCAAGCCGAAGAACATCATCCCAAACGTGAAGCACTTCTTCCAAAGTTGTGGCAAAATGGCTTGGAGTGGCCCATGGAGTCCTTCACGGTTGGGTATATATATAGAAAGAGGAAGAGCTTCCTCCCATATATATATATATATATATATATATATATATATATATATATATATATATATATATATATATATATATATATACATACATACATACATACATACATACATACATACATACATACATACAGTGCCTTGCGAAAGTATTCGGCCCCCTTGAACTTTGCGACCTTTTGCCACATTTCAGGCTTCAAACATAAAGATATAAAGATATAAAACTGTATTTTTTGTGAAGAATCAACAACAAGTGGGACACAATCATGAAGTGGAACGACATTTATTGGATATTTCAAACTTGACAGGTGATACACAGTGTTACGGATACAGTTATCCTGTGTGTGTGTGTGTATCCTGTGTGTGTGTTTCTTTTCTCTCCTTCTCCCCTCACAGGTGAAAATCATCACTCCCCAATCAATCATCAATCAGAAGACACACCTCCTCATATTTCCTGACCTATCACAGTTCCTTCCCCATGGTTTAAAAACCCCATTTGTTTGTTCTAGAGCCCAGCTCAGCCCAGCCCAGCCCAGCTCAGCTCAATCTCTCTGTAAATGCCATGTCTGTAGGTCTCTGTGTTTCACTCTCGCTTTGTGTCGTAACCTCTCTTTTGTTTAAGCACCTCGTAGCACTTTGTCATCACCTGTGAGTATTGTTTTTGGTTATGGTGTTTGTGTTTGATTGCTGGTGGAAAAGGGGAAACCAAGACAAGTCGCCCATGGGCATACACTACCCGTAGGTGAACTTTGTTAAATACACTAGTTAGAACTGGGCGGACCACCCACTGTATTTTTGGTTAGTTAGTTAGCTGTTGTTAAAGTAGGCTAGTCTAGCTTAGGGGTGTTTTGAATACTTATTGTTTCTTTCCTTGGGTCCAGCTCAGCCCTTTCCTGCTCCCCCATTACCGTGTGTTTTATAAATAAACCTAGAGTTTGACGGTAGATTTCAGTTGTCGTGCTTATTTCGTTCACACTTTTCCTTTGTCACAATAATAATTTGCATGAGTTATGTTACGAGTCTCATTACCATCCCCCCCTAGACTGTCGGGCCAAAAGGGATTCGTAACACACAGAAAACAACTACCCACAAAACACAGGTGGGAAAAGGCTACCTAAGTATAGTTCTCAATCAGAGACAACGACAGACAGCTGCCTCTGATTGAGAACCACACCCGGCCAAACATAGAAATAGAAAAACATAGAACACAAAACATAGAATGCCCACCCCAACTCACGCCCTGACCAAACCAAAATAGAGACATAAAAATAATCTCTAAGGTCAGGGCGTCTCTCTCTCTCTCTCTCTCTCTCTATATATCCAGAGAGAGGGGGAGAGAGAAATATATGGTAGGCTGATCCTATAATCCTCATACTAGGTTCTAGAGACTAGAGGTCGATCGATTAATCGGAATGGGTGATTAATTAGGGTCGATTTCAAGTTTTCATAACAATCGGTAATCTGCATTTTTGGATGCCGATTATGGCCGATTACATTTCACTCCACGAGGAGACTGTGTTGTAGGCTGACTACCTGTTATGTGAGTGTAGCAAGGAGCCAAGGCAAGTTGCTAGCTAGCATTAAACATATCTTATAAAAAACTATCGTAACATAATCACTAGTTAACAACACATGGTTGATGATTTTACTAGTTTATCTAGCGTGTCCTGCGTTGCATATAATTGATGCGGAGCCTGTTAAAACTCTTTTGGGATAGGGGGCAGCATTTTCACTTTTGGATGAATAGCGTGCCCAGAGTGAACTGCCTCCTACTCTGTCCCACATGCTAATATATGCATATTATTATTTGTATTGGCTAAAAAACACTGAAGTTTCTAAAACTGTTTGAATGATGTCTGTGAGTATAGCAGAACTCATATGGCAGGCGCAAACCTGAGAAAAATCCAACCAGGAAGTAGGAAATCTGAGGTTTGTAGTTTTTCAAAGCTACCGAATACACTGTGTCTATGGAGTCAAGTTGCACTTCCTACGGCTTCCACTAGATGTCAACCGTCTTAGAAACTTGAATGAGGATTCTACTATAAAGGAGGGGCTCATGAGACCTGTTTGAGTCAGGGGTCTGGCAGTGTCTCTCAGGCTCGTTACACGCTCCCGACAGAGTTACCTCTCATTCCAGTGGTGTCTCAGTCTCGTGTCGCGTTCCCGACAGAGTTGCCTCTCGTTCCAGTGGTGTCTCAGTCTCGTGTCGCGTTCCCGACAGAGTTGCCTCTCGTTCCAGTGGTGTCTCAGTCTCGTGTCGCTCCAGACAGAGTTTGCTCTCGTTCCAGTGCTTTTCTTCAGACATAGGAATTCTCCGGTTGGAACATTATTGATGTTTTCTGTTAAAAACATCCTAAAGATTGATTCCTTACATCGTTTGACTTGTTTGTAAAGGACTGTAATGGAACTTTTGGTCTGGACGAAGTGCTTGCGCTCATGAAGATGGATTACTGGGCTGAACACGCTAATTATAACATAATAACACACAGAAATACGAGATACGTCATTAATATGGTCGAATCCGGAAACTATCATCTCGAAAACGAGACGTTTATTCTTTCAGAGAAATACGGAACCGTTCTGTATTTTATCTAAGGGGTGGCTTCCATTAGTCTAAATATTCTTGTTACATTCTTGTTACATCGCAAACGAAGCCAGGCGGCCCAAACTGTTGCATATACCCTGAATCTGTTGCAAGAGAAGTGACACATTTTCCCTAGTTTAATATTGCCTGCTAACATTAATTTATTTAAACTAAATATTCAGGTTTAAAAATATATACTTGTGTATTGATTTTAAGAAAGGCGTTGATGTTTATGGTTAGGTACACATTGGTGCAACGACAGTGCTTTTTTTCACGAATGCGCTTGTTAAATCACCCGTTTGTCGAAGTAGGCTGTGATTCAATGAAAAATTAAGTCTATGATTTAATATTTGATAGAGCAGTCTGACTAAATGGTGGTGTTACGTCCGTCGTTGAATGAGTGAGACCAAAGCCCAGCGTGGAAAGTGTTCATGATATTTAATAATGAAACACCGACAAAACAACTAAATATAAACGAACGTAAAGCTCTGTAGCACTAAACAGCAACTATACAAAGACAAGATCCCACAAACTAGGGTGGAAAACAGGCTGCCTAAGTATGATTCCCAATCAGAGACAACGATAGACAGCTGCCTCTGATTGGGAACCATACCCGGCCAACAAAGAAATAGAAAACTAGAATGCCCACCAAAATCACACCCTGACCTAACCAAATAGAGAAATAAACTCTTTAAGGTCAGGGCGTGACAGGTGGTAGGCAGCAGCAGGTTCGTCAGCATTCATTCAAACAGCACTTTCCTGAACACAGAGACTGCTCTCCCTCCCTCCCTCCCTCCCTCCCTCCCTCCCTCCCTCCCTCCCTCCCTCCCTCCCTCCCTGAACACAGAGACCCTGCTCTTCCCCCCTCCCTGTTCTCCCTCCTTCCCTCCCTCTGTCCAGACCTGAACACAGGGACCCTGCTCTCCCTCCCTCCCTCACTCCCTCCCTCCTGACCGGAACACAGAGACCTTGCTCTCCCTCCTTCCCTCCCTCCCTCCCTCCCTGAACACAGGGACCCTGCTCTCCCCCTCTCCAACTATCTCTCTTCTCCACTCTCCTACCGTAGCCGTGTGTTTAACAGACTGGTTAGCATTGGTACAGCATCCCTCCACTCTCCTACCGTAGCCGTGTGTTTAACAGACTGGTTAGCATTGGTACAGCATCCCTCCACTCTCCTACCGTAGCCGTGTGTTTAACAGACTGGTTAGCATTGGTACAGCATCCCTCCACTCTCCTACCGTAGCCGCGTGTTTAACAGACTGGTTAGCATTGGTACAGCATTAGCATAGCCGTGTGTTTAACAGACTGGTTAGCAGTGGTACAGCATCCCTCCACTCTCCTACCGTAGCCGTGTGTTTAACAGACTGGTTAGCATTGGTACAGCATCCCTCCACTCTCCTACCGTAGCCGTGTGTGTAACAGACTGGTTAGCATTGGTACAGCATTAGCATAGCCGTGTGTTTAACAGACTGGTTAGCATTGGTACAGCATTAGCATAGCCGTGTGTTTAACATACGGGTTAGCAGTGGTACAGCATCCCTCCACTCTCCTACCGTAGCCGTGTGTTTAACAGACTGGTTAGCATTGGTACAGCATTAGCATAGCCGTGTGTTTAACATACTGGTTAGCATTGGTACAGCATCCCTCCACTCTCCTACCGTAGCCGCGTGTTTAACAGACTGGTTAGCAGTGGTACAGCATTAGCATAGCCGTGTGTTTAACAGACTGGTTAGCATTGGTACAGCATCCCTCCACTCTCCTACCGTAGCCGCGTGTTTAACAGACTGGTTAGCAGTGGTACAGCATCCCTCCACTCTCCTACCGTAGCCGCGTGTTTAACAGACTGGTTAGCAGTGGTACAGCATTAGCATAGCCGTGTGTTTAACAGACTGGTTAGCATTGGTACAGCATTAGCATAGCCGTGTGTTTAACATACTGGTTAGCATTGGTACAGCATCCCTCCACTCTCCTACCGTAGCCGTGTGTTTAACAGACTGGTTAGCATTGGTACAGCATCCCTCCACTCTCCTACCGTAGCCGCGTGTTTAACAGACTGGTTAGCAGTGGTACAGCATTAGCATAGCCGTGTGTTTAACAGACTGGTTAGCATTGGTACAGCATTAGCATAGCCGTGTGTTTAACATACTGGTTAGCATTGGTACAGCATCCCTCCACTCTCCTACCGTAGCCGTGTGTTTAACAGACTGGTTAGCATTGGTACAGCATTAGCATAGCCGTGTGTTTAACAGACTGGTTAGCATTGGTACAGCATTAGCATAGCCGTGTGTTTAACATACGGGTTAGCATTGGTACAGCATCCCTCCACTCTCCTACCGTAGCCGTGTGTTTAACAGACTGGTTAGCATTGGTACAGCATCCCTCCACTCTCCTACCGTAGCCGTGTGTTTAACAGACTGGTTAGCATTGGTACAGCATTAGCATAGCCGTGTGTTTAACATACGGGTTAGCATTGGTACAGCATCCCTCCACTCTCCTACCGTAGCCGTGTGTTTAACAGACTGGTTAGCATTGGTACAGCATCCCTCCACTCTCCTACCGTAGCCGTGTGTTTAACAGACTGGTTAGCATTGGTACAGCATCCCTCCACTCTCCTACCGTAGCCGCGTGTTTAACAGACTGGTTAGCAGTGGTACAGCATTAGCATAGCCGTGTGTGTCCAGGGTGTGTATTCTCTGTTCTGTGGAAAGAAACCTGATCCCTTCGCCACAGCAACTGCTCCATCCCCAGATGCTGCAGTTCAGGATCATCTGACTAACATGGCATCTGACAGCAGGCAATCAGCCCAGTCCCAGAGATCCAGTGGGTTCGGCAGTAAGGGTTAGTGTGTGTGTGTGTGTGTGTGTGTGTGTGTGTGTGTGTGTGTGTGTGTGTGTGTGTGTGTGTGTGTGTGTGTGTGTGAGAGAGAGAGAGCTATGGCAGTCAGATTATCCTGTACTGAAGCACAGACAGACACACACCAGATAAATGAGCCCCAAGGATTGACTTAACCAAGGGCAGCAACTCAATCATCAAGTTTGCAGACGACACAACAATAGTAGGCTTGATTACCAACAACGACGCGACAGGGAGGAGGTGAGGGCCCTCAGAGTGGAGTGTCAGGAAAATAACCTCTCACTCAACGTCAACAAAACAAAGGAGATCGAGGACTTCAGGAAACAGCAGAGGGAGCCGTTTAAATCCACATCTACGGGACAGTAATGGAGAAGGTGGAAGGTTTTAACAAAGTATTAAGTTCCTCGGCGCACACATCGCGGACAAACTGAAATGGTCCGCCCACACAGACAGCGTACACATCACGGACAAACTGAAATGGTCCGCCCACACAGACAGCGTACACATCACGGACAAACTGAAATGGTCCGCCCACACAGACAGCGTACACATCACGGACAAACTGAAATGGTCCGCCCACACAGACAGCGTACACATCACGGACAAACTGAAATGGTCCGCCCACACAGACAGCGTACACATCACGGACAAACTGAAATGGTCCGCCCACACAGACAGCGTGGTGAAGGCGGCGCAGCAGAACCACCATGTCATTATCAGTAGCAGCCTTGTAGAACCACCATGTCATTATCATTATCAGCCTTGTAGAACCACCATGTCATTATCATTAACAGCCTTGTAGAACCACCATGTCATTATCATTAGCAGCCTTGTATAATCCCCATGTCATTATCATTAGCAGCCTTGTAGAACCACCATGTCATTATCATTAGCAGCCTTGTAGAACCACCATGTCATTATCATTAGCAGCCTTGTAGAACCACCATGTCATTATCATTAGAAGCCTTGTAGAACCACCATGTCATTATCATTAGCAGCCTTGTATAATCCCCATGTCATTATCATTAGCAGCCTTGTAGAACCACCATGTCATTATCATTAGCAGCCTTGTAGAACCACCATGTCATTATCATTAGCAGCCTTGTAGAACCACCATGTCATTATCATTAGAAGCCTTGTAGAACCACCATGTCATTATCATTAACAGCCTTGTATAACCACCATGTCATTATCATTAACAGCCTTGTAGAACCACCATGTCATTATCATTAACAGCCTTGTAGAACCACCATGTCATTATCATTAGCAGCCTTGTATAATCCCCATGTCATTATCATTAGCAGCCTTGTAGAACCACCATGTCATTATCATTAGCAGCCTTGTAGAACCACCATGTCATTATCATTAGCAGCCTTGTAGAACCACCATGTCATTATCATTAGAAGCCTTGTAGAACCACCATGTCATTATCATTAGCAGCCTTGTAGAACCACCATGTCATTATCATTAGCAGCCTTGTAGAAACACCATGTCATTATCATTAGCAGCCTTGTAGAACCACCATGTCATTATCATTAGCGGCCTTGTAGAACCACCCTGTCATTATCATTAGCAGCCTTGTAGAACCACCATGTCATTATCATTAGCAGCCTTGTAGAACCACCATGTCATTATCATTAGCAGCCTTGTAGAACCACCATGTCATTATCATTAGAAGCCTTGTAGAACCCCCATGTCATTATCATTAGCAGCCTTGTAGAACCCCCATGGAGCTGTAGGCCTAAGAGCGCATCCTGTTCAGTCTTAATAATGAAACTTACTGAGGCCATCAAGTGACCGACCGGCTCGATTCGATCTTATGTAGCAGCATTGGTAAATGTGTTTTTTACATTGGATAAAAGTAGAGACTCAGAGCTAGAAAAATGTATATTATACAGTACATTGCAGTTGAGGAACACTGGGAAAGTAATTATGGTTTGAAAGTTGATAAACCTGTAACCCCACTTATGAGAAAATGGCCCTTGAATGTTTTGGTACCTACTGGAGAGCTCTTCTTTGTCTCCACTCATTCAGCATCGTTCACACCCTCTTAAACTTAAACCACAACTATCTCTTTAAGGATTCACGTAAGGCCATGTACTAAACAACATTAGATTTCAAGTCTAAAGGCTGGTTCATACTACGTGTGTTCATGAATTCAATCTGGAGTGCCAGAGTGAGCTCTGGGTGTTCGTCTGAGCGTGCTCTCAGACGAGAGTGCTCTGAAATCAGAGTTTACAGCCAGACCGAATTTACCAGCTATGTCTATCGACAGTTGTCGCAGTGACATCATGAACCGTCTATTGAAATGGTTACTTGCATAGGTTCTGCTGTCCGGATCTCTGGCAGTCTCTATGGGGGTGCCACAGGGTTCAATTCTTGGACAGACTCTCTTCTCTGTATACATCAATGTGGTCGCTCTTGCTGCTAGTGAGTCTCTGATCCACCTCTACGCAGACGACACCATTCTGTATACTTCTGGCTCATCTTTGGACACTGTGTTAACAACCCTCCAGGCAAGCTTCAATGCCATACAACTCTCCTTCCGTGGCCTCCAATTGCTCTTAAATGCAAGTAAAACTAAATGCATGCTCTTCAACCGATGGCTACCTGCACCTGCCCGCCTGTCCAACATCACTACTCTGGACGGCTCTGACTTAGAATACGTGGACAACTACAAATACTTAGGTGTCTGGTTAGACTGTAAACTCTCCTTCCAGACCCATATCAAACATCTCCAATCCAAAGTTAAATCTAGAATTGGCTTCATTTTTCGCAACAAAGCATCCTTCACTCATGCTGCCAAACATACCCTTGTAAAACTGACCATCCTACCAATCCTCGACTTCGGCGATGTCATTTACAAAATAGCCTCCAATACCCTACTCAACAAACTGGATGTAGTCTATCACAGTGCCATCCGTTTTGTCACCAAAGCCCCATAAGCTACCCACCATTGCGACCTGTACGCTCTCGTTGGCTGGTGTTACGTTCCCCAGTTTGTGTTGTAGTTTGTGTACTTGCATGTGTTTATTTCAGGAAATGGCTTCCTGAAATCCCTCAAGCAGTTGATTGGTCGACTCCATGGCTAATTGGAGAGCTGACCCCGCCCCCTCGTCAAGACACAGCTGTCTCCAGTTACACATTCATTCTGAAGCTATATAAAAGCCAGTGTTCTGTTCAGGAGTTTTTTTTTGGCTGGGAGGTCATTGCAGAGAGATTGAATGTGATAGAGAATCATTGCTGAGAGAGGAGGCTGATGGCTGTGGATAATTTACTATGTTAGTTGTTGGTAGCAGTTGGTATGTTCAGTGAGTTTGATGCTCAGATAGAGCTTATTTGATGTCCTTTGTTTCTTAGTTTGTTTGAGAAATTATTTGTTCTCCTGTTTCATTTGTTCCCAGGGGGAAGGGGAAGGCACCTAGGGAGTGCTTAGGCAAGAGGCCGCGGGCATACATATACCCGTAGTATATTCACTGTCTAGGCACAATAGGTAAGACCTGGGCGGACCACCCCCTGTATTTTGGTTAGGGCACCAGGTGGTGCTAAATTAGGTAAGTATTGGTTAGGCAGGTAAGATAGGAGAGGGGGGGGCTTTGAGATGTACTTTCTTTGCTTTGGTTCCGTCCAGCCCCTATTACCGTGTAAAGGAATAAAGTCCTTGTAAACGGTACCACATTCTGTCTATTGTCATCCTTACTCGACCTACAGTCCATACCTTTTTCACTTCACGGAGAGTTGAGTTGTAGCAGGGTGTTGCGTTCCCTCTGCATAGAGGCGTGCGTAACAGCTGGCCCTCGCTTCACTCGTCGCCAAACCCACTGGCTCCATGTCATCTACAAGACCCTGCTAGGTAAAGTCCCCCCTTATCTCAGCTCGTTGGTCAACATAGCATCTCCCACCTGTAGCACACGCTCCAGCAGGTATATCTCTCTAGTCACCCCCAAAACCAATTCTTTCTTTGGCCACCTCTCCTTCCAGTTCTCTGCTGCCAATGACTGGAACGAACTACAAAAATCTCTGAAACTGTAAACACTTATCTCCCTCACTAGTTTTAAGCACCAACTGTCAGAGCAGCTCACAGATTACTGCACCTGTACATAGCCCACCTATATTTTAGCCCTTAGCCCTTGAAGATGTAATCAGGGGACAGGTGATTTATACAATAGCCTTCTGTGTACTCTTTTCGACTTGCTCTCCATATTTGCAATAAAACACCAATATTTTCTCCATATCCTTAGCTATCATACTCTAATTCCACTGATTTCAAAACTCGGTACTCCAGAAATTCGAAAGCAACACTTTTGAAGATCATTGTAATTTCTTTTTTAAAAACAGCGTTAGACAGGATTACCTACACATACTGAGCAGCTCATGTTATAGACGGAAGTGTGCTACATGGCAGACCAATCCTAAGGCATCTCTCGGCATGTCCAGCCCATCCACTATCTCAGCCAATCATGGCTAGCGGGAAGGTTCCTGCCTTTTTCCATGGCAACCAAATAGACTCGTAATTTAACACGTTTATTGGTATTTACAGAAGTTTGTTATTAAGGCACATGAATGTCCAGAAGGAGAAAAATGCATTTTGATCTCCAAAAAAAGTCTCTCCTGTGAAGTAATGGTCCCGTTTCCTGAAACTAATCTGAAATTTCAATACTTATACGGAGCAATGTCCTCCCGTATTGTTGGCTCCATGTTTGGTACATAGATGTGGACATCCACCAGGTTCTGGAGATGGAGCCTGCTACCTGCTGCCTGCTACCTGCTGCCTGCTACCTACTTCCTGCTACCTGCCCCCCAGAGTTTGGTGGATGTCCCCATCTCCCCAACTCTTGCTCCGTCTGTGCCCAAACCAAATCTCCTCCGGGATGCTCCAGCAGAGAAACTTCCCTCAGCCGCATCTGTCCATAGACTTTGTAACTGATCTCCCCCTTTTTGATAGTTTTACCACTATTATGGTTGTTGTTGACATATTCTCTAAATCCTGCCATTTTATCCCTCTCTCTGGTCTCCCTAACGCTCCCCAGTTGGCTGAGGCACTGTTCCAGCAGGTCTTCCGGCACTATGACCTTCCGGAGGACATCATCTCCGACCGTGGCCCCTATTTCACGTCACGGGTCTGAAAAGGCTTTATGATGAAGCCCGGGCCACAGTCAGCCTCACATCCAGGTACCACCCTCAGTCCAACAGGCAGGTGGAGAGGACCAACCAGGAGCTGGGGAAAGGAGTCACTTCCAGGACCAGCAGTAGATACGTCTACAACTCACTTTGTCACTCCTCCCCCGGGCTGACTCTTTCCAGTGTGTCCTGGGTAATCAGCCGGCCCAGGCTACATGGAATCCGAGGCAGACCGAGGCGCCTGCAGTGGACGAGTGCTTCTGCCGGATCAGGCAGACTGCCACCGCAGTGAGGCTCCCGTGTTCCAAACGCCATTATTGAAATGAAAGTGATCCACAAAAAGCACCTATGAAAATCAGGCAGAACGGTGGACATGGTAGAATAAATTGTCACCATCCCCAAACTTGAAACTCACGCTCCGCCTATGAAATAATAATTGCCTCCACGTTTCTGTGTTTGGATTTTGCCTATAGGCTTCTTTGAAGCGAAGTAAGACATGCCTCATAATATGAAATAAAACATTTCAAGTTTCAAACAATGACGTATGTTTTCAAAATGCATACGGTCTCCAGATCACATTGTAAAGTGGTGGGTGAAGCCTGATGAGAAATAAAATGACCGGTATCACCAAAACTGTTTTTAACACGTGGTTTGCATTCAGCATTGTTGTGCAATGAATGACCGGTCTTCAAAAAGCAGGTTTTACTCCAGCAGCTGAGGAACTGCAGAAGTCCTGCTCAGAATATGTGTAAAAACAAGATGCATGATGACCAATGGAAATACACACAGGCCAATTTAATTACGCAAATTAACCTATAGAACAGTAAGCATGATGGTCAAATGGATTTCCATCAAATGTTGTTTCTATCAATGAATAAAAAGCATTATTTTGTCATGGGATTTATTTTCAGCCAATGGGATTGTTTTTCAGCCAATGGGATTGTTTTTCAGCCAATGGGAGGCTAAACCTTGGTGTGTGTGTGATAGAGGGCGTGGATGTTCTCATAATGCTCGATGTCACCTCCTGACAGAGAACATTACTGTCCTCAGAGTGATTCACTTTATAAGTCACTGATACCGCTAGTGGGCTCCGGTACCTTCCTCTCCTCTCCTCATCCCCCTCTCCTGTCCTCTTCTCTCCTCTCCTCTCATCATTCCCCTCTCCTCTCCTCTTCTCTCCTCATTCCATTCATCCTCTCCTCTCCTCTCTCATCACCCCCTTCTCCTCTCCTCTCCTCACCCTCCTCTCCTATCTTCATCCCATTCATCCTCTCCTCTCTTCTCCTCTCCTCTCTTCATTCCCCTCTCCTCATCCCCCTCTCCTCTCCTCTCCTCTCTGCTCTCTTCATTCCCCTCCCCTCTCCTCTCTTCTCATCCCCCTCTCCTCTCTTCTCTTCTCTTCTCCCCTACTCTATTTTCCTTCCCTCTCCTCTCACATCTCCTATCCTGTCCTTCATCAGAGGGCAGAGAGACTGAAAGAGAGAGAGAGAGAGAGAGAATTACCGCAGAATCAAACATCATCACTGGCTATGCCTAAAATAGCTCTGGCACATTGAGCACGCTCACAGACTGCTACAAAACAAATCACCAACACAGATACACACTCACACAGACTGCCACAAAACAAATCACCAACACAGATACACACTCACACAGACTGCTGCAAAAAAAATCACCAACACAGATACACACTCACACAGACTGCTACAAAACAAATCACCAACACAGATACACACTCACACAGAAAAGTACACACACACACACTCCTGCTTATATGCACTTGATTGCAGGCACGCACACACACACACACACACACACACACACACACACACACACACACACACACACACACACGCACACGCACACGCACACGCACACAAGGTTAGAAGCAGCATCAGTGCACCGTATTACTGACAGCTGACAGAGTCCTTTCTCTGTCCAGAGAGAGAGAGATGAAAACCTACAGAGAGAAAACCAGGGCTGAGGGAGGGACAGAGGAGGAGAGAGAGAGCGAGAGAGAGAGAGGCTGATGCAGGCAAGAGAGATCCTGCAGTGTAAGCGGTAAGTGGAGTGGGCGGAAGAGAGGCTGAGAGGGAGAGATGCTGAGAGGGAGAGATGCTGAGAGGGAGAGATGCTGAGAGGGAGAGATGCTGAGAGGGAGAGAGGCTGAGAGGGAGAGATGCTGAGAGGGAGAGAGGCTGAGAGGGAGAGATGCTGAGAGGGAGAGATGCTGAGAGGGAGAGATGCTAAGAGGGAGAGATGCTGAGAGAGAGAGAGGCTGAGAGGGAGAGATGCTGAGAGGGAGAGAGGCTGAGAGAGAGGCTGAGAAGGAGAGATGCTGAGAGGGAGAGATGCTGAGACGGAGAGATGCTGAGAGGGAGAGATGCTGAGAGGGAGAGATGCTGAGAGGGAGAGAGGCTGAGAGGGAGAGAGGCTGAGAGGGAGAGATGCTGAGAGGGAGAGATGCTGAGAGAGAGAGAGGCTGAGAGGGAGAGATGCTGAGAGGGAGAGAGGCTGAGAGAGAGGCTGAGAAGGAGAGATGCTGAGAGGGAGAGATGCTGAGAGGGAGAGATGCTGAGAGGAGAGATGCTGAGAGGAGAGATGAGAGGGGAGAGATGCTGAGAGGAAGAGATGCTGAGAGGGAGAGGCTGAGGGAGAGAGGCTGAGAGGGGAGATGCTGAGAGGGAGAGAGGCTGAGAAGGAGAGATGCTGAGAGGGAGAGATGCTGAGAGGGAGAGATGCTGAGAGGGAGAGAGGCTGAGAGGAGAGATGCTGAGAGGGAGAGAGGCTGAGAGGGAGAGATGCTGAGAGGGAGAGATGCTGAGAAGGAGAGATGCTGAGAGGGAGAGATGCTGAGAGGGAGAGATGCTGAGAGGGAGAGAGGCTGAGAGGGAGAGATGCTGAGAGGGAGAGATGCTGAGAGGGAGAGAGGGAGAGATGCTGAGAGGGAGAGATGATGAGAGGGAGAGAGGCTGAGAGGGAGAGATGCTGAGAGGGAGAGAGGGAGAGATGCTGAGAGAGAGAGATGCTGAGAGGGAGAGAGGCTGAGAGGGAGAGATGCTGAGAGGAGAGATGCTGAGAGGAGAGAGGCTGAGAGGGAGAGAGGCTGAGAGGGAGAGATGCTGAGAGGGAGAGATGCTGAGAGAGGAGAGAGGCTGAGAGGGAGAGATGCTGAGGCTGAGAGAGAGGCTGAGAAGGAGAGATGCTGAGAGGGAGAGATGCTGAGAGGGAGAGATGCTGAGAGGGAGAGATGCTGAGAGGGAGAGATGCTGAGAGGGAGAGATGCTGAGAGGAAGAGATGCTGAGAGGGAGAGAGGCTGAGAGGGAGAGAGGCTGAGAGGGGAGATGCTGAGAGGGAGAGAGGCTGAGAAGGAGAGATGCTGAGAGGGAGAGATGCTGAGAGGGAGAGATGCTGAGAGGGAGAGAGGCTGAGAGGGAGAGATGCTGAGAGGGAGAGAGGCTGAGAGGGAGAGATGCTGAGAGGGAGAGATGCTGAGAAGGAGAGATGCTGAGAGGGAGAGATGCTGAGAGGGAGAGATGCTGAGAGGGAGAGAGGCTGAGAGGGAGAGATGCTGAGAGGGAGAGATGCTGAGAGGGAGAGAGGGAGAGATGCTGAGAGGGAGAGATGATGAGAGGGAGAGAGGCTGAGAGGGAGAGATGCTGAGAGGGAGAGAGGGAGAGATGCTGAGAGAGAGAGATGCTGAGAGGGAGAGAGGCTGAGAGGGAGAGATGCTGAGAGGGAGAGAGGCTGAGAGGGAGAGAGGCTGAGAGGGAGAGATGCTGAGAGGGACAGAGGCTGAGAGGGAGAGATGCTGAGAGGGAGAGAGGCTGAGAGGGAGAGAGGCTGAGAGGGAGAGATGCTGAGAGGGAGAGATGCTGAGAGGGAGAGAGGCTGAGAGGGAGAGAGGCTGAGAGGGGGAGATGCTGAGAGGGAGAGATGCTGAGAGGGAGAGATGCTGAGAGGGAGAGATGCTGAGGGAGAGAGGCTGAGAAGGAGAGATGCTGAGAGAGAGAGAGGCTGAGAGGGAGAGATGCTGAGAGGGAGAGATGCTGAGAGGGAGAGAGGCTGAGAGGGAGAGAGGCTGAGAGGGGGAGATGCTGAGAGGGAGAGATGCTGAGAGGGAGAGATGCTGAGAGGGAGAGATGCTGAGAGGGAGAGATGCTGAGAGGGAGAGATGCTGAGGGAGAGAGGCTGAGAAGGAGAGATGCTGAGAGAGAGAGAGGCTGAGAGGGAGAGAGGCTGAGAGGGAGAGATGCTGAGAGGGAGGCTGAGAGGGAGAGAGGCTCAGAGGGAGAGAGGCTGAGAGGGAGAGATGCTGAGAGGGAGAGATGCTGAGAGGGAGAGAGGCTGAGAGGGAGAGATGCTGAGAGGGAGAGATGCTGAGAGGGAGAGAGGCTGAGAGAGAGATGCTGAGAGGGAGAGATGCTGAGGGAGAGATGCTGAGAGGGAGAGATGCTGAGGGAGAGATGCTGAGAGGGAGAGATGCTGAGAGGGAGAGATGCTGAGAGAGAGAGAGGCTGAGAGGGAGAGAGGCTGAGAGGGAGAGATGCTGAGAGGGAGGCTGAGAGGGAGAGAGGCTCAGAGGGAGAGAGGCTGAGAGGGAGAGATGCTGAGGGAGAGATGCTGAGAGGGAGAGATGCTGAGAGGGGGAGAGGCTGAGAGGGAGAGATGCTGAGAGGGAGAGAGGCTGAGAGGGAGAGATGCTGAGAGGGAGAGATGCTGAGGGAGAGATGCTGAGAAGGAGAGATGCTGAGAGGGAGAGATGCTGAGAGGGAGAGATGCTGAGGGAGAGAGGCTGAGAAGGAGAGATGCTGAGAGGGAGAGATGCTGAGAGGGAGAGAGGCTGAGAGGAGAGATGCTGAGAGGGAGAGATGCTGAGAGGGAGAGAGGCTGAGAGAGAGATGCTGAGAGGAGAGATGCTGAGAGGAGAGAGGCTGAGAGGGAGATGCTGAGAGGGAGAGAGGCTGAGAGAGAGATGCTGAGAGGGAGAGATGCTGAGAGGGAGAGAGGCTGAGAGGGGAGATGCTGAGAGGGAGAGAGGCTGAGAGAGAGATGCTGAGAGGGAGAGATGCTGAGAGGAGAGAGGCTGAGAGGGAGAGATGCTGAGAGGGAGAGAGGCTGAGAGGGAGAGAGGCTGAGAGAGAGATGCTGAGAGGGAGAGATGCTGAGAGGGAGAGAGGCTGAGAGGGAGAGATGCTCAGAGGGAGAGAGGCTGAGAGGGAGAGAGGCTGAGAGGGAGAGAGGCTGAGAGGGAGAGATGCTGAGAAGGAGAGATGCTGAGAGGGAGAGATGCTCAGAGGGAGAGATGCTCAGAGGGAGAGTGGCTGAGAGGGAGATATGCTGAGAGGGAGAGATGCTGAGAGGGAGAGATGCTGAGAGGGAGAGATGCTGAGAGGGGGAGATGCTGAGAGGGAGAGAGGCTGAGAGGCTGAGAGGGAGAGATGCTGAGAGGGAGAGATGCTGAGAGGGAGAGATGCTGAGAGGGAGAGATGCTGAGAGGGAGAGACGCTGAGAGGGAGAGATGCTGAGAGGGAGAAAGGCTGAGAGGAGAGAGGCTGAGAGGGAGAGATGCTGAGAAGGAGAGATGCTGAGAGGGAGAGAGGCTGAGAGGCTGAGAGAGAGAGATGCTGAGAGGGAGAGATGCTGAGAGGGAGAGAGGCTGAGAGGGAGAGATGCTGAGAGGGAGAGAGGGAGAGATGCTGAGAGGGAGATATGCTGAGAGGGAGAGAGGCTGAGAGGGAGAGAGGCTGAGAGGGAGAGAGGCTGAGAGGGAGAGATGCTGAGAGGGAGAGATGCTGAGAGGAGAGATGCTGAGAAGGGAGAGATGCTGAGGGAGAGAGGCTGAGAAGGAGAGATGCTGAGAGGGAGAGATGCTGGGGGGAGAGAGGCTGAGAAGGAGAGATGCTGAGAGGGAGAGATGCTGAGAGGAGAGAGGCTGAGAGGGAGAGATGCTGAGAGGGGAGAGATGCTGAGAGGGGAGAGATGCTGAGAAGGAGAGATGCTGAGAGGGGGAGATGCTGAGAGGAGAGAGATGCTGAGAGGGAGAGAGGCTGAGAGGGAGAGATGCTGAGAAAGAGATGCTGAGAGGGAGAGAGGCTGAGAGAGAGAGATGCTGAGAGGGAGAGATGCTGAGAGGGAGAGATGCTGAGAGGGAGAGATGCTGAGAGGGAGAGATGCTGAGAGGGAGAGATGCTGAGAGGGAGAGAGAGGCGGGAGAGAGAGAGATGCTGAGAGGGAGAGATGCTGAGAGGGGAGAGGCTGAGAGGGAGAGATACTGAGAGGGAGAGATGCTGAGAGGGAGAGATGCTGAGAGAGAGATGCTGAGAGGGAGAGAGGCTGAGAGAGAGAGATGCTGAGAGGGAGAGAGGCTGAGAGGAGAGATACTGAGAGGAGAGATGCTGAGAGGGAGAGAGGCTGAGAGGGGAGATGCTGAGAGGGAGAGATGCTGAGAGGGGGAGATGCTGAGAGGGAGAGATGCTGAGAGGGAGAGAGGCTGAGAGGGAGAGATGCTGAGAGGGAGAGATGCTGAGAGGGAGAGAGGCTGAGAGAGAGATGCTGAGAGGGAGAGATGCTGAGAGGGAGAGATGCTGAGAGGGAGAGATGCTCAGAGGGAGAGTGGCTGAGAGGGAGAGATGCTGAGAGGGAGAGATGCTGAGAGGGAGAGAGGCTGAGAGGGAGAGGTAGTGAGAGGAGAGATGGAGAGGAGAGATGCTGAGAGGGAGAGATGCTGAGAGGGAGAGATGCTGAGAGGGGAGAGATGCTGAGAGGAGAGATGCTGAGAGGGAGAGATGCTGAGAGGAGAGATGCTGAGAAGGAGAGATGCTGAGAGGGGGAGATGCTGAGAGGGAGAGACGCTGAGAGGGAGAGACGCTGAGAGGAGAGATGCTGAGAGGGAGAGATGCTGAGAAGGAGAGATGCTGAGAGGGGGAGATGCTGAGAGGGAGAGACGCTGAGAGGGAGAGACGCTGAGAGGGAGAGATGCTGAGAAAGAGATGCTGAGAGGGAGAGAGGCTGAGAGAGAGATGCTGAGAGGGAGAGATGCTGAGAGGAGAGATGCTGAGAGGGAGAGATGCTGAGAGGGAGAGATGCTGAGAGGAGAGATGCTGAGAGGGAGAGAGGCTGAGAGAGAGAGATGCTGAGAGGGAGAGATGCTGAGAGGAGAGAGGCTGAGAGGAGAGATACTGAGAGGAGAGATGCTGAGAGGGAGAGATGCTGAGAGAGAGATGCTGAGAGGGAGAGAGGCTGAGAGAGAGATGCTGAGAGGAGAGAGGCTGAGAGGAGAGATACTGAGAGGGAGAGATGCTGAGAGGGAGAGAGGCTGAGAGGGGGAGATGCTGAGAGGGGAGATGCTGAGAGGGGAGATGCTGAGAGGGAGAGATGCTGAGAGGAGAGAGGCTGAGAGGAGAGATGCTGAGAGGAGAGATGCTGAGAGGGAGAGAGGCTGAGAGAGAGATGCTGAGGAGAGATGCTGAGAGGGAGAGATGCTGAGAGGGAGAGATGCTCAGAGGGAGAGTGGCTGAGAGGGAGAGATGCTGAGAGGGAGAGATGCTGAGAGGGAGAGAGGCTGAGAGGGAGAGGTAGTGAGGAGAGATGCTGAGAGGAGAGATGCTGAGAGGGAGAGATGCTGAGAGGGAGAGATGCTGAGAGGGAGAGATGCTGAGAGGGAGAGATGCTGAGAGGGGAGATGCTGAGAGGGAGAGAGGCTGAGAGGGAGAGAGGCTGAGAGGGAGAGATGCTGAGAGGGAGAGATGCTGAGAGGGAGAGATGCTGAGAGGGTGAGGTAGTGAGAGGAGAGATGCTGAGAGGGAGAGATGCTGAGAGGGAGAGAGGCTGAGAGGGAGAGATGCTGAGAGGGAGAGAGGCTGAGAGGGAGAGATGCTGAGAGGAGAGATGCTGAGAGGGAGAGATGCTGAGAGGAGAGATGCTGAGAGGGGAGATGCTGAGAGGGAGAGATGTTGAGAGGGAGAGAGGCTGAGAGGAGAGATGCTGAGAGGGAGAGATGCTGAGAGGGAGAGATGCTGAGAGGGAGAGAGGCTGAGAGGGAGAGATGCTGAGAAGGAGAGAGGCTGAGAGGGAGAGAGGCTGAGAGGGAGAGATGCTGAGAGGGAGAGATGCTGAGAGGGAGAGAGGCTGAGAGGGAGAGATGCTGAGAGGGAGAGAGGGAGAGATGCTGAGAGGGAGAGATGCTGAGAGGGAGAGAGGCTGAGAGGGAGAGAGGCTGAGAGAGAGAGATGCTGAGAGGGAGAGATGCTGAGAGGGAGAGATGCTGAGAGGAGAGATGCTGAGAGGAGAGATGCTGAGAGGGAGAGAGGAGCTGAGAGGGAGAGATGCTGAGAGGGAGAGATGCTGAGAGGAGAGAGAGGGAGAGATGCTGAGAGGGAGAGATGCTGAGAGGGAGAGATGCTGAGAGGGAGAGATGCTGAGAGAGGCTGAGAGAGAGGCTGAGAGGGGGAGATGCTGAGAGGGAGAGATGCTGAGAGGGGAGAGATGCTGAGAGGGGAGATGCTGAGAGGGAGAGATGCTGAGAGGGAGAGATGCTGAGAGGGAGAGAGGCTGAGAGGGGAGATGCTGAGAGGGAGAGATGCTGAGAGGGAGAGATGCTGAGAGGGGAGAGATGCTGAGAGGGAGAGATGCTGAGAGGGAGAGATGCTGAGAGGGAGAGAGGCTGAGAGGGAGAGATGCTGAGAGGGAGAGATGCTGAGAGGGAGAGATGCTGAGAGGGAGAGAGCTGAGGGCTGAGAGGGAGAGATGCTGAGAGGGAGAGATGCTGGAGAGATGCTGAGAGGGAGAGATGCTGAGAGGGAGAGATGCTGAGAGGGAGAGATGCTGAGAGGGAGAGAGGCTGAGAGGGAGAGAGGCTGAGAAGAGGCTGAGAGGGGAGAGGAGGCTGAGAGGGAGAGATGCTGAGAGGGAGAGATGCTGAGAGGGAGAGAGGCTGAGAGGGAGAGATGCTGAGAGGGAGAGATGCTGAGAGGAGAGATGCTGAGAGGAGAGATGCTGAGAGGGAGAGAGGCTGAGAGGGAGAGATGCTGAGAGGGAGAGAGGCTGAGAGGAGAAGATGCTGAGAGGGTGAGGTAGTGAGAGGGAGAGATGCTGAGAGGGAGAGAGGCTGAGAGGGAGAGATGCTGAGAGGGGAGAGAGGCTGAGAGGGAGAGATGCTGAGAGGAGAGAGGCTGAGAGGGAGAGAGGGAGAGATGCTGAGAGGGATAGATGCTGAGAGGGAGAGATGCTGAGAGGGAGAGAGGCTGAGAGGGAGAGATGCTGAGAAGGAGAGAGGCTGAGAGGGAGAGAGGCTGAGAGGGAGAGATGCTGAGGGAGAGATGCTGAGAGGGAGAGATGCTGAGAGGAGAGATGCTGAGAGGGGGAGAGGCTGAGAGGGAGAGAGGCTGGAGAGGGAGAGAGGCTGAGAGGGAGAGATGCTGAGAGGAGAGAGGCTGAGAGGAGAGATGCTGAGAGGGAGAGATGCTGAGAGGGAGAGATGCTGAGAGGGAGAGATGCTGAGAGGAGAGATGCTGAGAGGGAGAGATGCTGAGAGGAGAGATGCTGAGAGGGAGAGAGGCTGAGAGGGAGAGAGGAGAGATGCTGAGAGGATAGATGCTGAGAGGGAGAGATGCTGAGAGGGAGAGAGGCTGAGAGGAGAGATGCTGAGAAGGAGAGAGGCTGAGGGGAGAGAAGCTGAGAGGGAGAGATGCTGAGAGGGAGAGAGGCTGAGAGGGAGAGAGGCTGAGAGGGAGAGAAGCTGAGAGGGAGAGATGCTGAGAGGGAGAGAGGCTGAGAGGGAGAGAGGGAGAGATGCTGAGAGGGAGAGATGCTGAGAGGGAGAGATGCTGAGAGGGAGAGAGGCTGAGAGGGAGAGATGCTGAGAGGGAGAGAGGCTGAGAGGGAGAGAGGGAGAGATGCTGAGAGGGAGAGATGCTGAGAGGGAGAGATGCTGAGAGGGGGAGATGCTGAGAGGGAGAGACGCTGAGAGGGAGAGACACTGAGAGGGAGAGAGGCTGAGAGGGAGAGAGGCTGAGAGGGAGAGATGCTGAGAGGGAGAGATGCTGAGAGGGAGAGAGGCTGAGAGGGAGAGAAGCTGAGAGGGAGAGATGCTGAGAGGGAGAGAGGCTGAGAGGAGAGAGGAGAGATGCTGAGAGGGAGAGATGCTGAGAGGGAGAGATGCTGAGAGGGAGAGAGGCTGAGAGGGAGAGATGCTGAGAGGGGAGAGATGCTGAGAGGGAGAGATGCTGAGAGGGGGGAGATGCTGAGAGGGAGAGAGGCTGAGAGGGAGAGAGGCTGAGAGGGAGAGATGCTGAGAGGGAGAGATGCTGAGAGGGAGAGATGCTGAGAGGGAGAGATGCTGAGAGGGAGAGATGCTGAGAGGGAGAGAGGCTGAGAGGAGAGATGCTGAGAGGGAGAGAGGCTGAGAGGGAGAGATGCTGAGAGGGAGAGATGCTGAGAGGGAGAGATGCTGAGAGGGAGAGATGCTGAGAGGGAGAGAGGCTGAGAGGGAGAGATGCTGAGAGGGAGAGATGCTGAGAGGGAGAGATGCTGAGAGGGAGAGAGGCTGAGAGGGAGAGAGGCTGAGAGGGAGAGATGCTGAGAGGAGAGATGCTGAGAGGGAGAGAGGCTGAGAGGGAGAGATGCTGAGGAGAGATGCTGAGAGGGAGAGATGCTGAGAGGAGAGAGGCTGAGAGGGAGAGAGGCTGAGAGGGGAGATGCTGAGAGGGAGAGATGCTGAGAGGGAGAGATGCTGAGAGGGAGAGAGGCTGAGAGGGAGAGAGGCTGAGAGGGAGAGAGGCTGAGAGGAGAGAGGCTGAGAGAGAGATGCTGAGAGGAGAGAGGCTGAGAGAGGCTGAGAGGGGAGAGGCTCAGAGGAGAGAGAGGCTGAGAGGGAGAGATGCTGAGAGGGAGAGATGCTGAGAGGGAGAGATGCTGAGAGGGAGAGATGCTGAGAGGGAGAGATGCTGAGAGGGAGAGATGCTGAGAGGGAGAGATGCTGAGAGGGAGAGATGCTGAGAGGGAGAGATGCTGAGAGGGAGAGAGGCTGAGAGAGAGGGATGCTGAGAGGGAGAGAGGCTCAGAGGGAGAGATGCTGAGAGGGAGAGATGCTGAGAGGGAGAGAGGCTGAGAGGAAGAGAGACAGGGATGAAGAGAGACAGGGATGAAGAGAGACAGGGATGAAGAGATGAAGATGGGAAGACCCACTACCTAAGGGACAGACAGACAGACAGACAGACAGACAGACAGACAGACAGACAGACAGACAGAGAGCATGTCAGCCAGTTACACAAGCAGCCAGGAGGAGAGAGAGACAACAAGAGAGAGCTACTGAAGGAGGAGAGGAGGAGAGGACTAGTGGAGGAGACAAGGAGGAGATGAGGAGGAGAGGACTAGTGGAGGAGAGGAGGAGAGGACTAGTGGAGGAGAGGAGGGGGAGAGGAGGAGAGGAGGAGGAAGAGAGGAGGAGAGGACTAGTGGGGGAGAGGAGGAGAAGAGGAGGAGAGGACTAGTGAAGGAGAGGAGGAGGAGAGGAGGAGGAGAGGAGGAGGAGAGGACTAGTGGAGGAGACAAGGAGAGGAGGAGGAGAGGAGGAGATGAGGAGAGGACTAGTGGAGAAGAGGACTAGTGGAGGAGAGGAGGAGTGGACTAGTGGAGGAGAGGAGGAGAGGACTAGTGGAGGAGAGGACTAGTGGAGGAGAGGAGGAGAGGAGGAGGAGATGAGGAGGAGAGGACTAGTGGAGGAGAGGAGAAGAGGAGGAAGAGAGGAGAGGAGGAGATGAGGAGGAGGAGAGGATGAGAGCTACATTAGTTTCTATGTGATTCTATATGTGATTCTATTTGTGTCTCTATATAACACTCTATATGTGATTTTAAATGTGATTCTATATGTTACTATATATTTTATTCTACATATGATTCTATATGTAGAAACTGACCAAGACTTGGCATCTATAATGTCTTATTTATGTATGTAAGCAATGACATGAGAAATATATATATATTAGATATACACACAAAACTAGTCAAAAGTTTGGACACTCATTCAAGGGCTTTATGTTTTGTTTTACATTTAAGGCAACAGGGATCCTCAAACCAATCAAGAGGTGTCAGAGTAGGTTTAAAGAACTATAATCTCAGCTAAAATCAGACACATTTACACACATTGGCTTAAACAGTAAAATCAGATTTGATTCTGGGGTATAATAGGCTTGGCGTGGATTGCCTTATGTGATTCTATATGTGATTCTACATGTGATTCTATATGTACCTATATATGTGATTCTATATGTACCTATATATGTGATTCTATGTACCTATATATGTGATTCTATATGTACCTATATATGTGATTCTATATGTACCTATATATGTGACTCTATTAGTGATTCTATTTGTACCTATATATGTGATTCTATATGTACCTATATATGTGATTCTATATGTACCTATATATGTGATTCTATGTACCTATATATGTGATTCTATATGTACCTATATATGTGATTCTATGTACCTATATATGTGATTCTATATGCACCTATATATGTGATTCTATATGTACCTATATATGTGACTCTATTAGTGATTCTATTTGTACCTATATATGTGATTCTATATGTACCTATATATGTGATTCTATGTACCTACATATGTGATTCTATATGCACCTATATATGTGATTCTATATGCACCTATATATGTGATTCTATATGTGATTCTATATGCACCTATATATGTGACTCTATATGTGATTCTATATGCACCTATACATGTGATTCTATATGTACCTATATATGTGACTCTATTAGTGATTCTATTTGTACCTATATATGTGATTCTATATGTACCTATATATGTGATTCTATATGTGATTCTATATGCACCTATACATGTGATTCTATATGTGATTCTATATGTACCTATATATGTGACTCTATTAGTGATTCTATTTGTACCTATATATGTGATTCTATATGTACCTATATATGTGATTCTATATGTACCTATATATGTGATTCTATATGTGATTCAATATAACACTATATGTGATTCTATATGTGAATCTATATAACACTCTATATGTGATGCTATATGTGATTATATATAACACTCTATATGTGATTATATATGTTATTCTATATGTGAATCTATATAACACTCTATATAACACTCTATATGGGATTCTATATAACATTCTATATGTGATTCTATATGTGATTCTATATGTGATTATATATAACACTCTATATGTGATTCTATATTACTCTCTATAAGTGATTTTATATGTGATTCTATATATGAATCTATATAACACCATATATGTGATTCTATATGTGATTCTATATGTGAATCTATATAACACTCTATGTGATTATATATGTGATTCTATATAACACTCTATATGTGATTTTATATGTGATTCTATATAACACTCTATATGTGATTCTATATAACACTCTATATGTGAGTGTAACACTTTATATGTGATTCAATAAGTGATTCTTTATGTGATTATATATAACACTCTATATGTGATTCAATATAACGCTCTATATGTGATTATATATGTGAATCTATATAACACTCTATATGTGATTATATATGTTATTGTATACGTGATTCTATATAACACTCTATATGTGAATCTATATAACACTCTATATGTGATTCTATATAATACTCTATATGTGATTGTATATGTTATTCTATATGTGATTCTTTATAACACTCTATATGTGATTATATATGTTATTCTTTATAACACTCTATATGTGATTATATATGTGATTATATATGTGAATCTATATAACACTCTATATGTGATTATATATGTGATTCTATATAACACTCTATATGTGATTTTATGTGACTCTATATGTGATTCTATATAAAACTCTATATGTGATTCAATATGTGATTCTTTATAACACTCTATATGTGATTGTATATGTTATTTTATACATGATTCTATATAACACTCTATATGTGATTTTAAATGTGATTCTATATGTTACTATATATTTTATTCTACATATGATTCTATATGTAGAAACTGACCAAGACTTGGCATCTATAATGTCTTATTTATGTATGTAAGCAATGACATGAGAAATATATATATATTAGATATACACACAAAACTAGTCAAAAGTTTGGACACTCATTCAAGGGCTTTATGTTTTGTTTTACATTTAAGGCAACAGGGATCCTCAAACCAATCAAGAGGTGTCAGAGTAGGTTTAAAGAACTATAATCTCAGCTAAAATCAGACACATTTACACACATTGGCTTAAACAGTAAAATCAGATTTGATTCTGGGGTATAATAGGCTTGGCGTGGATTGCCTTATGTGATTCTATATGTGATTCTACATGTGATTCTATATGTACCTATATATGTGATTCTATATGTACCTATATATGTGATTCTATGTACCTATATATGTGATTCTATATGTACCTATATATGTGATTCTATATGTACCTATATATGTGACTCTATTAGTGATTCTATTTGTACCTATATATGTGATTCTATATGTACCTATATATGTGATTCTATATGTACCTATATATGTGATTCTATGTACCTATATATGTGATTCTATATGTACCTATATATGTGATTCTATGTACCTATATATGTGATTCTATATGCACCTATATATGTGATTCTATATGTACCTATATATGTGACTCTATTAGTGATTCTATTTGTACCTATATATGTGATTCTATATGTACCTATATATGTGATTCTATGTACCTACATATGTGATTCTATATGCACCTATATATGTGATTCTATATGCACCTATATATGTGATTCTATATGTGATTCTATATGCACCTATATATGTGATTCTATATGTACCTATATATGTGACTCTATATGTGATTCTATATGTACCTATATATGTGACTCTATATGTGATTCTATATGCACCTATACATGTGATTCTATATGTGATTCTATATGTACCTATATATGTGACTCTATTAGTGATTCTATTTGTACCTATATATGTGATTCTATATGTACCTATATATGTGATTCTATATGTACCTATATATGTGATTCTATATGTGATTCAATATAACACTATATGTGATTCTATATGTGAATCTATATAACACTCTATATGTGATGCTATATGTGATTATATATAACACTCTATATGTGATTATATATGTTATTCTATATGTGAATCTATATAACACTCTATATAACACTCTATATGGGATTCTATATAACATTCTATATGTGATTCTATATAACATTCTATATGTGATTCTATATGTGATTCTATATGTGATTCTATATGTGATTATATATAACACTCTATATGTGATTCTATTTAACTCTCTATAAGTGATTTTATATGTGATTCTATATATGAATCTATATAACACCATATATGTGATTCTATATGTGATTCTATATGTGAATCTATATAACACTCTATGTGATTATATATGTGATTCTATATAACACTCTATATGTGATTTTATATGTGATTCTATATAACACTCTATATGTGATTCTATATAACACTCTATATGTGAGTGTAACACTTTATATGTGATTCAATAAGTGATTCTTTATGTGATTATATATAACACTCTATATGTGATTCAATATAACGCTCTATATGTGATTATATATGTGAATCTATATAACACTCTATATGTGATTATATATGTTATTGTATACGTGATTCTATATAACACTCTATATGTGAATCTATATAACACTCTATATGTGATTCTATATAATACTCTATATGTGATTGTATATGTTATTCTATATGTGATTCTTTATAACACTCTATATGTGATTATATATGTTATTCTTTATAACACTCTATATGTGATTATATATGTGATTATATATGTGAATCTATATAACACTCTATATGTGATTATATATGTGATTCTATATAACACTCTATATGTGATTTTATGTGACTCTATATGTGATTCTATATAAAACTCTATATGTGATTCTATATGTGAATCTATATAACACTCTATATGTGATTCTATATGTGATTCTATAATAACGCTCTATATGTGATTTTAGATGTGATTCTATATGTGATTCTATATAACACTCTATATGTGGTTTTATATGTGATTCTATATGTGATTCCATATAAAACACAAGATTTCTGGCTCTCACAGACCTGTAACTTCTTCTTTATTAGGCTCCTCTGTCCCCCACTCGTTACATGTATTAATGGCACCTGTTTGAACTTGTTATCAGTATAAAAGACACCTGTCCACAACCTCAAACAGTCACACTCCAAACTCCACTATGGCCAAGACCAAAGAGCTGTCAAAGGACACCAGAAACAAAATTGTAGACCTGCACCAGGCTGGGAAGACTGAATCTGCAATAGGTAAGCAGCTTGGTTAGAAGAAATCAACTGTGGGAGCAATTATTAGGAAATGGAAGACATACAAGACCACTGATAATCTCCCTCGATCTGGGGCTCCACGCAAGATCTCACCCCATGGGGTCAAAATGATCACAAGAACAGTGAGCAAAAATCCCAGAACCACACGGGGGGACCTAGTGAATGACCTGCAGAGAGCAGGAACAAAAGTAACAAAGCCTACCATCAGTAACACACTACGCCGCCAGGGACTCAAATCCTGCAGTGCCAGACGTGTCCCCCTGCTTAAGCCAGTACATGTCCAGGCCCGTCTGAAGTTTGCTAGAGAGCATTTGGATGATCCAGAAGAAGATTGGGAGAATGTCTTATAGTCAGATGAAACCAAAATATAACTTTTTGGTAAAAACTCAACTCGTTGTGTTTGGAGGACAAAGAATGCTGAGTTGCATCCAAAGAACACCATACCTACTGTGAAGAATGGGGGTGGAAATATCATGCTTTGGGGCTGTTTTTCTGCAAAGGGACCAGGACGACTGATCCGTGTAAAGGAAAGAATGAATGGGGCCATGTATCGTGAGATTTTGAGTGAAAACCTCCTTCCATCAGCAAGGGCATTGAAGATGGAACGTAGCTGGGTCTTTCAGCATGACAATGATCCCAAACATACCCCCCGGGCAACGAAGGAGTGGCTTCGTAAGAAGCATTTCAAGGTCCTGGACTGGCCTAGCCATTCTGCAAATCTCAATCCCATAGAAAATCTTTGGAGGGAGTTGAAAGTCCGTGTTGCCCAGCAACAGCCCCAAAACATCACTGCTCTAGGGGAGATCTACATGGAGGAATGGGCCAAAATACCAGCAACAGTGTGTGAAAAACTTGTGAAGACTTACAGAAAACGTTTGACCTCTGTCATTGCCAACAAAGGGTATATATCACAAAGTATTGAGATAAACTTTTGTTATTGACCAAATACTTATTTTCCGCCATAATTTGGTAATAGATTCATTAAAAATCCTACAATGTGATTATCTGGATTTTTTTTCCTCATTTTGTCTGTCATAGTTGAAGTGTACCTATGGTGAAAATTACAGGCCTCTCTCATATTTTTAAGTGGGAGAACTTGCACAATTGGTGGCTGACTAAATACTTTTTTGCCCCACTGTATGTGATTCTATATGTGACTATATATGTGAGTCTATATAAGGTCCCACAGTTGAAAGTGCATGTCAGAGCAAAAACCAAACCAAGAGGTCAAAGGAATTGTCCGTGGAGCTCCGAGACGGGATCCTTAATGACTCCCTACAAAATGATTCCCGAGACAGAATCCTGACTACTGTAACAGTCAATGCAGTGCATTCCCAATGAGCAGGTACATTCTTATTAGGCCTATTGATGGGGCGGCAGGGTAGCGGTTAGTGGTTAGAGCGTTGGACTAGTAACTGGAAGGTTGCAAGTTCAAACCCCCCTACCTGACAAGGCACAAAGCTGTCGTTCTGCCCCTGAACAGGCAGTTAACCCACTGTTCCTCGGCCGTCATTGAAAATAAGAATTTGTGCTTAACTCACTTGCCTAGTTAAATAAAGGTAAAAAAAAATAATAATAATTGTGCAATAATGCAGTAGACCTACGGCGGGACACACACCAGCACTTACAAGCAGTAACACTGGGGATTTCTCTGAAGTCAGGACTTTGGTTGAACATTGACCAGCAGAAAGGAGTGCCAACACACAGCACCTTGAGCACACACACACACACACTGACACCATGTACCAGGGCTGTTAACTCAGCTATCTGGTCTGTCTCAGATTACTAAACAGGAGACTTCCAAAGTTAACCAGATCACCCATTCATATTGAGAAGGGAAACAGACCAGACCAGCTCAGTTCATACTGAGAAGGGAAACAGACCAGACCAGTTCAGTTCATATTGAAAAGGGAAACAGACCAGTTCAGTTCATATTGAAAGGGGAAACAGACCAGTTCAGTTCATATTGACAGGGAAACAGATTAGACCAGTTCAGTTAATATTGAAAATGAAACAGACCAGACCAATTCAGTTCATACTGAGAAGGGAAACAGACCAGACCAGTTCAGTTCATATTGAAAAGGGAAACAGACCAGACCAGCTCAGTTCATACTGAGAAGGGAAACAGACCAGACCAGTTCAGTTCATATTGAGAGGGGAAACAGACCAGTTCAGTTCATATTGAAAGGGGAAACAGACCAGTTCAGTTCATATTGACAGGGAAACAGATTAGACCAGTTCAGTTAATATTGAAAATGAAACAGACCAGACCAATTCAGTTCATACTGAGAAGGGAAACAGACCAGACCAGTTCAGTTCATATTGAAAAGGGAAACAGACCAGTTCAGTTCATATTGAAAAGGGAAACAGACCAGACCAGTTCAGTTCATATTGAGAAGGGAAACAGACCAGACCAGTTCAGTTCATATTGAAAAGGGAAACAGACCAGACCAGTTCAGTTCATATTGAGAAGGGAAACAGACCAGTTCAGTTCATATTGACAGGGAAACAGATTAGACCAGTTCAGTTAATATTGAAAATGAAACAGACCAGACCAGTTAATATTGAAAGGGAAACAGACCAGACCAGTTCATATTGAAAGGGAAACAGACCAGACCAGTTCAGTTCATACCGAGAAGGGAAACAGACCAGACCAGTTCAGTTCATACTGAGAAGGGAAACAGACCAGACCAGTTCAGTACATACTGAGAAGGGAAACAGACCAGACCAGTTCAGTTCATGTTGAAAGGGAAAAAGACCAGACCAGTTAATATTGAAAGGGAAACAGACCAGACCAGTTCATATTGAAAGGGAAACAGATTAGACCAGTTCAGTTCATACTGAGAAGAGAAACAGACCAGACCAGTTCAGTTCATATTGAAAGGGAAACATACCAGTTCAGTTCATATTGAAAGGGAAACAGATTAGACCAGTTCAGTTAATATTGAAAGGGAAACAGACCAGACCAGTTAATATTGAAAGGGAAACAGACCAGACCAGTTCATATTGAAAGGGAAACAGACCAGACCAGTTCAGTTCATATTGAAAGAGAAACAGACCAGACCAGTTCAGTTCATATTGAAAGGGAAACATACCAGTTCAGTTCATATTGAAAGGGAAACAGACCAGACCAGTTCAGTTCATATTGAAAGAGAAACAGACCAGTTCAGTTCATATTGAAAGGGAAACAGATTAGACCAGTTCAGTTAATATTGAAAGGGAAACAGACCAGACCAGTTAATATTGAAAGGGAAACAGACCAGACCAGACCAGTTCATATTGAAAGGGAAACAGACCAGACCAGTTCAGTTCATACTGAGAAGAGAAACAGACCAGACCAGTTCAGTTCATATTGAAAGGGAAACATACCAGTTCAGTTCATATTGAAAGGGAAACAGACCAGACCAGTTCAGTTCATATTGAAAGAGAAACAGACCAGACCAGTTCAGTTCATATTGAAAGGGAAACATACCAGTTCAGTTCATATTGAAAGGGAAACAGACCAGACCAGTTCAGTTCATATTGAAAGAGAAACAGACCAGACCAGTTCAGTTCATATTGAAAGGGAAACATACCAGTTCAGTTCATGTTGAAAGGGAAACAGACCAGACCAGTTCAGTTCATACTGAGAAAGGAAACAGACCAGACCAGTTCAGTTCATATTGAGTAGGGAAACAGACCAGACCATTTCAGTTCATATTGAGAAGGGAAACAGACCAGTTCAGTTCATATTGAAAGGGAAACAGACCAGACCAGTTCAGTTCATACTGAGAAGGGAAACGGACCAGTTCAGATCATATTAAAAGGGAAACAGACCAGTTCAGTTCATATTGAGAAGGGAAACAGACCAGACCAGTTCAGTTCATATTGAGTAGGGAAACAGACCAGTTCAGTTCATATTGAAAGGGAAACAGACCAGACCAGTTCAGTTCATATTAAAAGGGAAACAGACCAGTTCAGTTCATATTGAGAAGGGAAACAGACCAGACCAGTTCAGTTCATATTGAGTAGGGAAACAGACCAGTTCAGTTCATATTGAAAGGGAAACAGACCAGACCAGTTCAGATCATATTGAGAAGGGAAACGGACCAGTTCAGTTCATATTGAAAGGGAAACAGATCAGACCAGTTCAGTTAATATTGAAAGGGAAACAGACCAGACCAGTTCATATTGAAAGGGAAACAGACCAGTTCAGTTCATATTGAAAGGGAAACAGACCAGACCAGTTCAGTTCATATTGAAAGAGAAACAGACCAGTTCAGTTCATATTGAAAGGGAAACAGATTAGACCAGTTCAGTTAATATTGAAAGGGAAACAGACCAGACCAGTTCATATTGAAAGGGAAACAGACCAGACCAGTTCAGTTAATATTGAAAGAGAAACAGACCAGACCAGTTCAGTTCATATTGAAAGAGAAACAGACCAGTTCAGTTCATATTGAAAGGGAAACATACCAGTTCAGTTCATGTTGAAAGGGAAACAGACCAGACCAGTTCAGTTCATATTGAAAGGGAAACATACCAGTTCAGTTCATGTTGAAAGGGAAACAGACCAGACCAGTTCAGTTCATACTGAGAAGGGAAACAGACCAGACCAGTTCAGTTCATATTGAGTAGGGAAACAGACCAGACCATTTCAGTTCATATTGAGAAGGGAAACAGACCAGTTCAGTTCATATTGAAAGGGAAACAGACCAGACCAGTTCAGTTCATACTGAGAAGGGAAACGGACCAGTTCAGATCATATTAAAAGGGAAACAGACCAGTTCAGTTCATATTGAGAAGGGAAACAGACCAGACCAGTTCAGTTCATATTGAGTAGGGAAACAGACCAGTTCAGTTCATATTGAAAGGGAAACAGACCAGACCAGTTCAGTTCATATTAAAAGGGAAACAGACCAGTTCAGTTCATATTGAGAAGGAAACAGACCAGACCAGTTCAGTTCATATTGAGTAGGGAAACAGACCAGTTCAGTTCATATTGAAAGGGAAACAGACCAGACCAGTTCAGATCATATTGAGAAGGGAAACGGACCAGTTCAGTTCATATTGAAAGGGAAACAGATCAGACCAGTTCAGTTAATATTGAAAGGGAAACAGACCAGACCAGTTCATATTGAAAGGGAAACAGACCAGACCAGTTCATATTGAAAGGGAAACAGACCAGACCAGTTCAGTTCATATTGAAAGGGAAACAGACCAGTTCAGTTCATATTGAAAGGGAAACAGACCAGTTCAGTTCATATTGAAAGGGAAACAGATCAGACCAGTTCAGTTCATAATGAGAAGGGAAACAGACCAGACCAGTTCAGTTCATACCAAGAAGGGAAACAGACCAGACCAGTTCAGTTCATACCGAGAAGGGAAACAGACCAGACCAGTTCAGTACATACTGAGAAGGGAAACAGACCAGACCAGTTCAGTTCATGTTGAAAGGGAAACAGACCAGACCAGTTCAGTTCATACTGAGAAGGGAAACAGACCAGACCAGTTCAGTTCAAATTGAAAGGGAAACAGACCAGACCAGTTCAGTTCATACTGAGAAGGGAAACAACAGAGCCACATAGGCAGCACCAAGAAAACCAACAGCAACTCTCACAGTGTGGATGTGTTCCAATGGCAATCTATTCCTTTATAGTGCACTACTTTTACCAGAACCATAGGATATAAAGTAGTGCACTATATATGGAATAGGGTGCCATTTGGGAATCAAGCACAGTGTGTGCTCTCTCTCTGCCACGGGAGCATAAAGAGCCTGTGTGTTTAAATCGAGTGCAGAGGACAGAGAGACAGAGGACAGAGAGACAGAGGACAGAGAGACAGGCAGAACAAAGGAAGGAGCAGGCTGGTGAGGAGCAGGCTAGTGAGGAGGATAATGAGGAGGATGAGGAGGAGGAAGGCCAGAAGCAGAATGACCAACTCTGCTACGACAGTGTGAAGAAACAGGAGAAACAGGAGAGAAACAGGAGACAGGAGAGAAACAGGAGAAACAGGAGAGAAACAGGAGAAACAGGAGAAACAGGAGAGAAACAGGAGAGAAACAGGAGAGAAACAGGAGAGAAACAGGAGAGAAGCAGGAGAGAAAAGGAGAGAAACAGGAGAGAAACAGGAGAGAAACAGGAGAGAAACAGGAGAGGGACAGGAAGAACAGGAGAGAAACATGAGACAGGAGAGAAACAGGAGAGAAACAGGAGAAACAGGAGAGAAACAGGAGAGAAACAGGAGAGAAACAGGAGAGAAACAGGAGAGAAACAGGAGAGGGACAGGAAGAACAGGAGAGAAACATGAGACAGGAGAGAAACAGGAGAGAAACAGGAGAAACAGGAGAGAAACAGGAGAGGGACAGGAGAAACAGGAGAGAAACAGGAGACAGGAGAGAAACAGGAGAGAAACAGGAGAGAAACAGGAGAAACAGGAAAGAAACAGGAGAGGAACAGGAGAGAAACAGGAGAGAAACAGGAGAGAAACAGGAGAAACAGGAGAGAAACAGGAGAGAAACAGGAGAGAAACAGGAGAGAAACAGGAGAGGGACAGGAGAGAAACAGGAGAGAAACAGGAGAAACAGGAGAGAAACAGGAGAGGGACAGGAGAAACAGGAGAGAAACAGGAGAGGGACAGGAGAGAAACAGGAGAGAAACAGGAGAAACAGGAGAGAAACAGGAGAGGGACAGGAGAAACAGGAGAGAAACAGGAGACAGGAGAGAAACAGGAGAAACAGGAGAGGGACAAGAGTGAAATAGGAGAGAAACAGGAAAAACAGGAAAGAAACAGGAGAGGAACAGGAGAGAAACATGAGACAGGAGAGAAACAGGAGAGAAACAGGAGAGAAGCAGGAGAGGAACAGGGGAGAAACAGGAGACAGGAGAGAAACAGGAGAGAAGCAGGAGAGGGACAGGAGAGAAACAGGAGAGAAACAGGAGAAACAGGAGAGAAACAGGAGAGGGACAGGAGAAACAGGAGAGAAACAGGAGAAACAGGAGAGAAACAGGAGAGGAACAGGAGAGGGACAGGAGAAACAGGAGAGAAACAGGAGAAACAGGAGAGAAACAGGAGAGAAACAGGAGAGAAGCAGGAGAGGGACAGGAGAGAAACAGGAGAGAAACAGGAGAGAAGCAGGAGAGAAACATGAGACAGGAGAGAAACAGGAGAGAAACAGGAGAAACAGGAGAGAAACAGGAGAAACAGGAGAGAAACAGGAGAAACAGGAGAGAAACAGGAGAGGAACAGGAGAGAAACATGAGACAGGAGAGAAACAGGAGAGAAACAGGAGAAACAGGAGAGAGACAGGAGAAACAGGAGAGAAACAGGAGAAACAGGAGAGAAACAGGAGAGAAACAGGAGAGAAACAGGAGAGAAGCAGGAGAGGGACAGGAGAGAAACAGGAGAAACAGGAGAGAAACAGGAGAGGGACAGGAGAGAAACAGGCGAAAAACAGGAGAGACAGGAGAGAGACAGGAGAGAAACAGGAGAGAAAAGGGAGAATCAGGAGAGAAACAGGTGAGAAACAGGAGAGAAACAGGAGAGAAACAGGAGAGAAGCAGGAGAGAAACAGGAGAGAAACAGGAGAGAAGCAGGAGAGAAGCAGGAGAGAAAAGGAATAAACAGGAGAGAGACAGGAGAGAAACAGGCGAGAAAGAGAAACAGGACAGGGACAGGAGAGGGACAGGAGAGAAACAGGAGGGAAACAGGAGGGAAACAAGAGAGAAACGGGGGAAACAGGAGAGAAACGAGAGAGAAAGAGGAGAGAAACAGGAGAGAAACAGGAGAGGGACAGGAGGGAAACAGGAGAGAAAAAGGAGGGAAAAGGAGAGAAACAGGAGAGGAACAGGAGAGAAACAGGAGAGAAGCAGGAGAGGGACAGAAGAGGGACAGGAGAGGGACAGGAGAGAAACAGGAGAGGAACAGGAGAGAAACAGGAGAGGGACAGGAGAGAAACAGGAGAGGGACAGGAGAGAAAGAGGAGACAGGAGAGAAACAGGAGAGAAACAGGAGACAGGAGACAAACAGGAGAGAAACAGGAGAGGAAAAGGAGAGAAAGAGGAAACAGGAGAGGAACAGGAGAGAAACAGGAGAGAAACAGGAGAGGGACAGGAGAGAAAGAGGAGAGAAACAGGAGAGGGACAGGAGAGGGACAGGAGAGAAAGAGGACACAGGAGAGAAACAGGAGACAGGAGAGAAACAGGAGAGGAAAATGAGAGAAAGAGGAAACAGGAGAGGAACAGGAGAGAAACTGGAGAGAAACAGGAGAGGGACAGGAGAGGGACAGGAGAGAAACAGGAGAGAAACAGGAGACAGGAGACAAACAGGAGAGGAAAAGGAGAGAAAGAGGAACAGGAGAGAAACAGGAGAGGAAAAGGAGAGAAAGAGGAAACAGGAGAGAAACAGGAGAGAAACAGGAGAGGGACAGGAGAGGGACAGGAGAGGAACAGGAGAGAAACGGGAGAGAAACAGGAGAGGGACAGGAGAGGGACAGGAGAGAAAGAGGACACAGGAGAGAAACAGGAGACAGGAGAGAAACAGGAGAGGAAAATGAGAGAAAGAGGAAACAGGAGAGGAACAGGAGAGAAACTGGAGAGAAACAGGAGAGGGACAGGAGAGGGACAGGAGAGGGACATGAGAGAAACAGGAGAGGGACAGGAGAGAAAGAGGAGAGAAACAGGAGAGAAACAGGAGACAGGAGAGAAACAGGAGAGAAACAGGCGAGAAACAGGAGAGAAACAGGAGAGGGACAGGAGAGGGACAGGAGAGGACATGAGAGAAACAGCAGAGGACATGAGAGAAACAGCAGAGGACATGGGAGAAACAGGCGAGAAACAGGAGAGAAACAGACAGGGACAGGAGGGGAAAATGAGA
>NW_027010043.1:0-36068 GCF_036934945.1 Oncorhynchus masou masou
AAAATGTCAAAATGTTCCCTTAAGGTATGGAAGGCTGTGTTGCCCAACTGAGTCTTTTTTTAACCTTTATTTTACTAGGCAAGTCAGTTAAGAACAAATTCTTATTTTCAATGACGGCCTAGGAACAGTGGGTTAACTTCTTGAAACACCCCACCCCAGATCCGGGTTTGTGACTAAAGCCTCAGGCTCATTAGCATAACGCAACGTTAACGATTTCTGAAAATCGTAAATAAAATGAAAATAATGCGTCTGCTCTCAAGCTTAGCCTTTTCTTAACAACACTGTCATCTCAGATTTTCAAAATATGCTTTTGAACCATAGAAATTGACTAATTTGTGTAAGAGTATGCAAAGCTAGCATAGCATTTTGAGTAGCATTTAGCACGCAACATTTTCACAAAAACCAGATAACCAAATAAATAAAATCATTTACCTTTGAAGAGCTTCTGATGTTTTCAATGAGGAGACTCTCAGTTACATACCAAATGCGCAGTTTTTCCTGAAAGCGTCTGTGTGTAGGAGAAATCGTTCCGTTTTCTACATTGCGTCTGGCTACCGAAACGAACCGAAAATTCAGTCACCTACAACGTAAAACTTTTTCCGGATTAACTTACATAATATCGACCGAAACATGGCAAACGTCGTTTGGAATCAATCCTCAAGGTGTTTTTTCACATATCTCTTCATTGATATGCAGTTCGTGGAAGCTTGCTTTCCTCTCTGTATCCCATGGAAAAATACTGGCAGGTGACTTTTGCGCACCAATTTCGGCGCAGGACACCGGGCGGACACCTGGTAAATGTGGTCTCTTATGGTCAATCTTCCAATGATCTGCCTACAAATACGTCACAATGCTGCAGACACCTTGGGGAAACGACAGAAAGAGCAGGCTCATTCCTCTCGCATTCACAGCCATATAAGGAGACAATGGAAAACAGAGCCTCAAAAATACTGCTCATTTCCTGGATGCCATCTCATCTTGGTTTTGCCTGAAGCTCACGTTCTAGGGCACGCACAGAGAATATCTTGGTAGTTTTGGACACGTCAGCGTGTTTTCTTTCGATAGCTATCAATTATATGCATAGTCGAGCATCTTTTTGTGACAAAATATCTTGTTTAAAACGGGAACGTTTTTCATCCAAAAATGAAATAGCGCCCCCATAGATGTAAGAGGTTAACTGCCTGTTCAAGGGCAGATCAACAGTTTTTGTACCTTGTCAGCTCGGGGATTTGAACTTGCAACCTTTCGGTTACTAGTCCAATGCTCTAACCACAAGGCTACACTGCCGCCCTTTGAAGAATGTCTCTGGTTGTTAATTGGATACGTTTTAGTAACGTCATTGGGTGATAGACGGGATACTCTGTCTTTTCCTTTCTAACCCTCGTTTGCATCTGCTGTTGCTAACTCAACTGCTAGGATATATCACTTCTGTAGTGAATAAGTGTTCAAAGTTGATACCATTCGCAACCAAAGCTCACGCTGATGTTGGCTTCTTTCTGTAGTTATTATCTGAACCATTCTGACATTGGACCGTCGTCCTCACATCCTCGGAACAGGAGGTTACATTGTGGCCAAGGGCTTATATAAGAAGGGAGAGGAGGGCGTGTTATAGCCCATGTCCCTTCACAGGGGTGGGCCACTGATTGAGCAGCACTATGAAAACCCAAATCTCACATTTTAGAAGCTAAAATCACATTTCATCTCATCACGAATAATTTCATATTCAAACATTTAAATTGAACAACAATTCCATGTGAATCCGATAACTCTGATGTGTAGACTTTATGTCGTCTCAGATGACAACCGAACTGACATCATATTCATTAAATACCACCACATATGTTCCATTGTTCGGATTACCAGAATATAGTTCATTTCCCCCCACCTTCTGGATTTCCCAGAATCTCTATGTTAACCAAGGGTTTGCAAATGTCACATCAGTAGGGTAGAGAGAGGAAAAAGGGGCAAAGAGGTATTTATGACTGGCATAAACCTACCTCCCAGGCCAACGTCATGACAGTCCCCCCCATGTTGGGTTCAATCTTGCGCTTAACCTGCATGTTGCAAACCAAAATAAAAATGACCGTGGGTTGTCCAGGTCGTGGACCATCGTTATGGTCCCCATCTGGTGGTCGACCTGGGTAGGGTTTCTGCGAATGAAGTCCGCTCCATGGCTGGACAGCAGCTGTCCAGTTGGTGGTCGCTGTTGCAGTTCCCCCTCTGGTGTGGTCGACCCGGGTAGTATGTCTGCAAATGAAGAAGTCCGCTCCATGGCTGGGCAGCGGATGTCCGGATTGGGATCGCCGTTCCGAACCCGTCGTCTGGTCGTCGAGACTGGAAGATCTGGGCAGTAACTAAGGCAGATGTTAACAACGCACACACACTCATGAAATATATCATTACATTTCCTCCCAAATGTTTTATTTTGCCTTTATTTAACCAGGTAGGCAAGTTGAGAACAAGTACTCATTTATAATTGCGACCTGGCCAAGATAAAGCAAAGCAGTTCGACACATACAACGACACAGAGTTACACATGGAGTAAAACAAACATACAGTCAATAATACAGTATAAACAAGTCTATATACAATGTGAGCAAATGAGGTGAGATAAGGGAGGTAAAGGCAAAAAAAAGGCCATGGTGGCAAAGTAAATACAATATAGCGAGTAAAACACTGGAATGGTAGATTTGCAGTGGAAGAATGTGCAAAGTAGAAATAAAAATAATGGGGTGCAAAGGAGCAAAATAAATAAATAAAGTAGGGAAAGAGGTAGTTGTTTGGGCTAAATTATAGGTGGGCTATGTACAGGTGCAGTAATCTGTGAGTGCTCTGACAGTTGGTGCTTAAAGCTAGTGAGGGAGATAAGTGTTTCTGGTTTCAGAGATTTTTGTAGTTCGATCCAGTCATTGGCAGCAGAGAACTGGAAGGAGAGGCGGCCAAAGAAAGAATTGGTTTTGGGGGTGACCAGAGTGATATACCTGCTGGAGCGTGTGCTACGCATACTACATGTGGGTGATGCTATGGTGACCAGCGAGCTGAGATAAGGGGGGACTTTATGATGAGCAGTGTTGTGGCACTAACTGATGGTTCTATGTGGAAGTTGTTTATGGCTCTCTCACTTTCTACGTGCCGGAGAAAATGAAACAAAATTAATGAAAGCATACACAAAACAAAATATAGTTATGCCCCCTTAATCATCTAATTGGACTGTATTCTATCTACGTCCATGGTCTTGGCAAAATGACCCTATCATGGCATATCTAGGGCTTTCCTCATTTGCGGGCGTTGCTTAGGGTACTATCCTAAGTTGATAACTATATGATAAGTCTACAGCTGTAAAGCACTAGTTTTGGACACTGCACACTGCCCTAACCCATCTGGACAAGAAGAATACCTATGTGAGAATGCTGTTCATCGACGACAGCTCAGCATTTAACACCATAGTACCCTCCAAACTCGTCATCAAGCTCGAGGCACTGGGTCTCGACCCCGCCCTGTGCAACTGGGTACTGGACTTCATGACGGACCGCCCCCAGGTGGTGAGGGTAGGTAACAACATCTCCACCCCGCTGATCCTCAACACTGGGGCCCCACAAGGGTGCATTCTGAGCCCTCTCCTGAACTCCCTGTTCACCCACACCTGAGTGGCCATGCACGCCTCCAACTCAATCATCAAGTTGGAGGACGACACTACAGTGGTAGGCTTGATTACCAACAATGACGAGACGGCCTACAGGGAGAAGGTGAGGGCCCTCGGAGTGTGGTGTCAGGAAAATAACATCACACTCATTGTCAACAAAACAAAGGAGATGATTGTGGACTTCAGGAAACAGCAGAGGAAGCACCCCCTATCCACATCGACGGGACAGCAGTGGAGAGGTTAGTAAGTTTTAAGTTCCTCGGCGTACACAAATTGATTTGGTCCACCCACACAGACAGCGTTGTGAAGAAGGAGCAGCAGCGCCTCTTCAACCTCAGGGGGCTGAAGAAATTCGACTTGTCAGCAAAAGCACTCACATAATTCCACAGATGCACAATCGAGAGCATCCTGTTGGGCTGTATCACCGTCTGGTACGGCAACTGCTCCGCCCACAACCGTGAGGTTCTCCAGAGTGTTGTGAGGTCTGCGCAACGCATCACCGGGGGCAAATTACCTGCCCTCCAGGACACCTACACCACCCGATGTCACAGGAAGGCCATAAAGATCATCATGGACAACAACCACCCGAGCCACTGCCTGTTCACCCCGCTATCATCCAGAAGGCGAGGCCAGTACAGGTGCATCAAAGCAGGGACAGAGAGACTGAAAAACAGCTTCTATCTCAAGGCCATCAGACTGTTAAACAGCCAGCACAAACATTGAGTGGCTGCTGACAACATACGGACTCAACTCCAGCCACTTTAATAATGGAAATTGATGGAAATTGACGTAAAAAATGTATCACTAGCCACTTTAAACAAAGCCACTAAACATAATGTTTACATACCCTACATTACTCATCTCATATGTATATGTATATACTGTACTCTATATCATCTACTGCATCTTGCCATCTTTGTAACACATGTATCACTAGCCACTTTAAACTATGCCACTTTATGTTTACATACCCTACATTACTCATCTCATATGTATATACTGTACTCGATACCATCTACTGCATCTTGCCTTTGCCGTTCTGTACCATCACTCATTCATATATCTTTATGTACATATTCTTTATCCCTTTACACTTGTGTGTGTACGGTGGTAGTTGTGGAATTGTTAGGTTAGATTACCCGTTGGTTATTATTTTCGGAACTAGAAGCACAAGCATTTCGCTACATTCGCATTAACATCGTCTAACCATGTGTATGTGAAAAATAAAATGTCATTTGACTTGATTATCAACACATACTGAACAGCTCACATTACAGACAGAAGCATGCTGCCTAGTTAAATAAAAAAAAAAAAAAAATACATTGCAGACCAATCTCCCCTCCCAGCATGTCCAGCCCATCCATTATCTCAGCCAATCATTGCTAGTGGGAAGTTTCATGTCTTTTTCTGTGGCTAAACCAACTAGAGACTTGTAATTTAACAATTGTATTCATATTTAAGGATGGAATACAAGTTTTTCTTAAGGCACATGGAAGTTCACATGTTCCAGAAGGCATTTCTGCCCCCCAAAAATGCATTTTTCTTTAAAAAAAATCAATGTTTAAATCCCTCTTCTGTGAAGTAGTGACATGCAACATATGCCTAGTTTCCTGAAACGAGTCACATATATTATGGCAACAGCAAACACTTTCACACATTCTCAAATGTGTTTCAATCCTGTTTTCTCAATGTTTTCATAACACAGCTAAAGCTATCCCTCAACTATTCATCTATCTACCAAGCTAGCTAACGTTAGCTACCCTATCCCTAAAGATGGTGGTGTGCAAAACAACTACTTATACCCATGTGTTGTTGAGGCAACAACAGTACATCGGATTCACTCTATATACTGTGCTAATTGTTCAAATTACTTATAGAAGAGGCCTGTGTATTAAATATAACAAAAACCCATAAACAGCTATTGTCAGCTAAAAACAACTAGTTAGAAATGTATGGGTAGCTAACTAACGGTAGCTGTTAGCATGCTACCGTTAGATACGCATTTTAGAAGGTAACTTTTATTAAATGTGTATCATTAGCGTAGTTCAGTGATTCTCTCGTTAACACAGGTGTGAGTGTTGACAAAGACAAGGCTGGAGATCACTCTGTCATGCTGATTGAGTTTGAATAACAGACTGGAAGCTTCAAAAGCAGGGTGGTGTTTGTAATCATTGTTCTTCCTCTGTCAACCATGGTTACCTGCAAGGAAACACGTGCCGTCATCATTGCTTTGAACAAAAAAGGCTTCACAGGCAAGGATATTGCTGCCAGTAAGATTGCACCTAAATCAACCATTTATCGGATCATCAAGAACTTCAAGGAGAGTGGATCAATTGTTGTGAAGAAGGCTTCAGGGCGCCCAAGAAAGCCCAGCAAGCGTCAGGTCCGTCTCCTAATGTTGATTCAGCTGCAGGATTGGGGCAGAGCCAGTACAGAGCTTTCTCCAGTACAGAGCTTGCTCAGGAATGGCAGCAGGCAGGTGATTACTTTTGGAGGATGGCCTGGTGTCAAGAGGGGCAGCAAAAAAGCCACTTCTCTCCAGGAAAAACATCAGGGACAGACTGATATTCTGCAAAAGGTACAGGGATTGGAATTCTGAGGACTGGGGTCATTTTCTCTGATGAATCCCCTTTCCGATTGTTTGGGGTATTTGGAAAAAAGCTTGTCCGGAGAAGACAAGTTGAGCGTTACCATCAGTCCTGTGTCTTGCCAACAGTAAAGCATCCTGAGACCATTTATGTGTGGGGTTGCTTCTCAGCCAAGGGCATGGGCTCACTCACAATTTTGCGAAAAAATTACAGCCATGAATGAAGAATGCTACCAACACATCCTCTGAGAGCAAAAGCATGATGGAGCACCTTGCTATAAGGCTAAAGTGATAACTAAGTGGCTTGGGGAACAAAACATTGATATTTTGGGTCCATGGCCAGGAAACTCCCCAGACCTTAATCCCATTGAGAACTTGTGGTCAATCCTCAAGAGGCAGGTGGACAAACAAAACCCCACAAATTCTGACAAATTCCACCATTGATTATGCAAGAATGGGCTGCCATCAGTCAGGATGTGGCACAGAAGTTAATTGACAGCATGCCAGGGCGGATTGCAGAGGTCTTGAAAAAGAAGGATCAACACTGCAAATATTGACTCTTTGCATCAACTTCATTGAATTGTCAATAAAAGCCTTTGACACTTATGAAATGCTTGTAATTATACTTCAGCATTCCATAAACAAAAATATCTAAAGACACTGAATGTAACACTTGTCATCCGGGGAAAGAGAGGAGTACCAAAATGCAGCGTGATGATTATCCATTTTAATAGAATACTTTAACAATGAACAAAAAAAATAAACCAACCAACTGAAAGACGATGAAACAGTCCCGTAACGTGGAAACAGGAACAATCACCCACAACCCACAATACAAAACAGGCTACCTAAATATGGTTCTCAATCAAGGACAACGATTGACAGCTGCCTCTGATTGAGAACCATACCAGGCCAAACACAGAAATAGAAAATCATAGACAAACTAACATAGACAACCCACCCAACTCACGCCCCGACCATACTAAAAAAAAGACAAAACAAAGGATCTCAGGTCAGAACGAGACAGTGAAGGAGCGAACTTTGTGGAAATTAATATTTCTGTCATTCTCTAAACTATTGGCCACGACTGTACTACAATCATAATGTTGTTAACAAACAAACTTTGATTCCAAAAATATGGAAATCTACACAATCTATCACAGGACATTTTTGTTGTTGTAAGGGTAATAATGTCACTGATCAAGGCAGGCAAAGATCTGCTTCACTTGTCTTGTCTCCACCCCCACCAGGTGTGTGGGGAGGTGCGTTTTTGTTTTTCTGTTGCCAGTTCGTCCAGCATGTTCCAGTGTTTCTTGTGCTCTGTTTTTGTTTTTCCTAGTCTTCCCAGTTCTGACCTTTCTGCTTGTCCTGGACTTCATCCTGCTTGCCGTCCTGTACCTGCCTGACTCTAATTTTAATTATGACTCTTTGCCTGCATTGACCTACTGATTGCCTCCCGTCCTGTACCTGCCTGACTATGATTTGGATTACAACTCTTTGCCTGCCTTGACTTACCTTTTGCCTGCCCCTTGTACTGTAATAAGCTTAGAGACTCATACTATCTGTCTTCTGTGTCTGCATCTGGGTCTTAGCCTGAGCCATGATAAATAATACAAGCCAGATAGACCTATGACGTGCACATGACCATAAGTCCCAAACAGGATATTTTGCCCTGCTTCTACATTCATCCCAGTCATCATGACAGAGCATTGGGCTAGCACATGTTTAACATAAATGTGTGTACAATTACAATGGTAATACAATGGGAGATTTGGGAAAAGTAGAACAGAATGGACCATGTTACACTATGTGTTAAATAAAGTGTTACCTTATAAATATAATGAATAGAGCACACACAATTCATTTGTTGAAGGCAGCCAATCCAAACATTTCAGAAGATAGTCACTTCGACCATTTTTGGGGATCTTTATTCAAGAAGTTGTAGTCACCTCCAAAGTAACTATATGTTTCCCTTGAAAAACTGTTACATTCCACAAAGCAGCGTTAAAACTATAGTTATCCGTGGTCCGGTGTGTGTTCTTGCATATGTATGCACTTAAGGGAAGGGTAGAAATGTCAGAGGCAAGTCTATTTAATTTGCATTTCCCTTAATGCTAGTGGTTTACATACACCAGTCCCTCAGGGTGTGCTCTCAAAAGTAGTGAAATACGTTTCAATGGTGAGGTTGAGGCTGATAATGACCAGGTCATCCTTATTACTGACTGACTAAGGTAGGCAAAGCGTTGAGCTTTGCCCTCAATCCACTGAAAAGTAGAGGGATCAAAACAACTGTTTTTTCCTGACTCAGCAAAAAAAAGCAGACAATCAAGAGTTACTGGCGCACAGTAAATCAATAAAACATTTGATAGCTAATGTTATTGTAAGATCATTTCTGAGTACATTTAATTTATTGGTTCTGTAGAAACTCTAAACCGGTGGACAAGCCGCCACATTTGGAGGTTATAAAAAGGAAGACTGACTCTGCACAAGAGGTGGGGAGTGTCTAGCGTTCTTAGGGAATCTGTCTGAAGATGTCCCTACCATGGATGGACATTGGACAGATTGCTACAGTCTTGCAAATTTTGATCAATCAAAAGGCAAAGACAAACTCCAGTCACATACTGACAGATTCAACAGTGTGTGACAACCTTAAAAAGATCTATCAAGGGGTATTTGTCATAGCTTTCAGGAATAGTTAGAGAGACTATAATATGCCAATGGTGACATTTCAAAAGCTCATGTCTTACTCATATTACATCCCGGCTCAGGCAGCTTTAGTCTAAATTAATTCACAATTTGTCTTCAATGTTGGGAGGCCTGTTTATAAGCTGTACATCATTACCAGTTTTAAAACTATGCACATAACGGATGGTGGTTTCTCCATAATCCCACCTCTGGAGCAAGGTAAAGGCTTGGTCTACTTTCCATACTGACTACATTGCATGTGCATAACAGATTCCACAACACTTAATATATCAGCTAACCACATCATATGAAATAGCAATCTGATGCCCAACTGTGCAGTCAATGACGTGGTTGATGCAATGCAACACCTGCAATGTAGTCGGCCTGGAACGCGGGGATCACTTGGGAAATGGTACAGACAGGTGAAATTATGAAAGGGAGATTGTGTGGCCTCATGGGACCTTGCCGAGTCAGATCTCATGAACTCTGGTCATGTAAATCCTTGTGTTCACATGTTGCATCTTCTCAAATCGATTAATTTTGAATAAGGACAGGAGAAGAGGAAAGGAAACCAGACACAGTATGTTGTTAGGTTCTAATTTTTCAGAATAAAAAACTTACGGACACGAGAGAAGCTTAACCAAGTTTAATTCTTCCCAAAGGGTCGACACAGCTGTATTCAGACAATGTATATAAGTATATATTCTCCACTTTTGGCACCCCTCCGTCTCTCCAATCCTTACATTTTATGGTTGGACAGGAAGAGGGTAATATGATAATAAACAATAATTTCTCCTGGCCTCTAATAAAAAGTTAGGTAAGACATGATCTCATATGTCTTCCTTCACATAAAAACTATAATCTCTATCAACCACTTATCGATCGAACTGAGACTATACACCGCCTGGTGAAAGTTCCATTCCTGCCACTTTCCGGAGGATTTGTTGCTGCTCTTTTGAAAACGATGCAAATGCTTGCCTGGCAGCATTTTCTCCAAATACAGCAGGCTCCATACCCACTTTACACTCCCTTTTCTAATGACCAATAGCCCCACACCTAAAACAGAACTCTGTCTCCCTACGCTTGGATGCTTTTCCACTACGTTTCTTTGTCTTATCTTGGCCATTGAAACTATAGTTACTGATTTTCCCTATGGCCCTATTAACCCCTTGCACGTCTGCGAAGTGAGGGGAATTATATTCCACTCTCAACACATCCTGCTCTATTTCATCCACTATCCCCGCAATTACCGTTTTGAGCACAGGGTTCAAACCCACCATCAAAGCAGAAGCGAAAATTGCATCAATACACTCCGGTTCTGTCTTTCTGTGGCAGTGTACTGGTACTCATTCCGGGTTTATCGTGATATATTTTTTGTTGATAGAATGCTGACATCAAAACGCTGGTATATTGAGCTTTTGTTTCTGGTTTTATGTCTTTGTGCCAAGTCATAATTGCCTCCCTGAATTCTTTATTTGATTTGCATTCTCAGAAGGGTAATGTTGCTAAATTTTATCCAGTTTGCTAAATTTTTCCCATATTTGAGCCGAATCGTTAGAATGCTGGTGCGCTTCTTTCAGCGCCACCATGGCTTCTTAAAACGCTCTTGCTCCATATTACAGGGCGAAAACGGGTCTGTTTGTTGCCCTATCAATAGTTATTATTCCCTAACCTCTCCCAATTGTGTTCAGTGTGTTTTGGATTTCTTCACTCCTGTCTATAATGCACAACCCCTATGAACTATTTTCTAAGATAGCACTACACAATTCCCCGGATAATAATTAATTGGACGTGTCAGGAAGAGTCTATCTAGAGGGATAAGCCCAGGTGTCAGGTGCCAGGACACAGGTAGAGTAAAACCACTGTGTTACTCCATCCGGAAACGGAACAAAGAAATCCAGTTATAAAACAAATACAAAACAGGATACGAACTCCAACGCACAAGAAGACAGTCACGCACAAAACAGAAAGGGAAACTAGAGGTTTAAATAAGGAATATTTGAGATCATGAGATGGAACCAGGTGTGTAAAACAGAAAAAACAAAAGGAAAAATGAAACATTGATTGGTGGCAGCTATACCTTGTATTAGAACCGATACCATAGCGTCTGCAAATGTATTACTGGAGGGAATATAGAGGACTTAATGTCCTATTCCAGAACTTCCCCAAATATCCTATTGTTGACAACCCACATAATCTCTCATGGCTCCCCCTCTCTCCATAGGCATAAACCAACCTCTCTCCATATTGCTACTGCTACTACACGTAATCAAAACAGTGTTCGAATATCTTACTTTTCCTTTTTGTTAACACTTGTTAGGGCTAGAGTACTTTATTCAGAATTTCCACCTGACTGACATGTCCAAAGAAAACTGCCAGTTACTCAGGCCCAGAAGCCAGGATATGCAGTTAATTGGTACCATTGGATTGAAAATACTTAAAGATGTAGGGTTAGGGTTAGAAAAACCAACCGGAATGTTTTTTTTTTTGAGATCCCATGCTTCTACAATGGAATGCAACTCCAGCTCCCAGATTGCAATTCCTATGGCTTCCACTAGATGTCAACAGTCTTTGATGAAGGTTTCAGGTGTCATGGTTTTCTGATTGTGAAAGAGAGTCGGACCAAAATGCGGCGTGTCTATTACGATCCATGTTTAATGAAACAAAAGTAAACACGAATCAAATACAAAACAAACAAACCTAACAAGAAAACCGAAACAGCCTAATACTGGTGCAAACTAGCACACGACAGACATAAGGACGAAAAGGACAGGAAAAGGAACAATCACCCACAAAACCCAACACCAAACAGGCTACCTAAATATGGTTCCCAATCAGAGACAATGACAATGAGAACCTCAGCCAAACACAGAAACAGACAAACCAGACACACAACATAGAATGCTCAGATCACACCCTGCAAACTATGGTCAGGGTGTGACATCAGGCTTGTTACTTCCTAAATGAGAAAGAATTTAAAGTTTTGATCCAGGGAGTCACAGTTGAAAATCAGTCTGTGGGTGTGCAGCCTAATTTACTTTTCTATTGAACATACTTCTTTCGATAGAAATATTATTGTTTAACCTGTTGACGCAATTTCATTTTTTTTTTGGATGAAAACGTTCCGTTTAAACAAGATATTTTGTCACAAAAGATGCTTTCGACTATGCATATAATTGCTACCGTTAGAGAAAACACTCTGACGTGTCCAGAAATACAAAGATCTAAAAACGTGAGCTTCAGGCCCAAGATGAGATGGCCAGGAAATGACAAATTTTGAGGCTCTGTTTTCAAGACTTATATGAACGCAAGAGGAATTAGTCAGGGTGTCTGCAGCATTGTGACGTATTTGTGGGCAGATCATTGGAAGATTGACCATAACAGACCACATTTACCCGCGTGTCCGCCCGGTGTCCTAAATAGTGAAAAGTCAGAATTTTTTGGGACACAGAGAGGAAAGCAAGCTTCCATGAACTGCATGTCAATGAAGAGATATGTGAAAAAAACACCTTGAGGATTGATTCAAACAACGTTTGCCATGTTTTCAGTCGATATTATGTAGTTAATCCGGAAAAAGTTTCGTTGTAGGTGACTGCATTTCCGGTTCGTTTCGGTGCAATGTAGAAAACGGAACGATTTCTCCTACCACAGACGCTTTGAAACACTGCGCATTTGGTATGTGACTGAGACTCTCCTCATTGAAAACATCAGAAGCTCTTCAAAGGTAAATGATTTTTTTATTTGGTTATCTGGTTTTTAGAAAATGTTGCGTGCTACATGCTACACAAAATACTATGCTAGCTGCATACTCTTACACAAATTAGTCAATTTCTATGGTTTAAAAGCATATTTTGAAAATCTGAGATGACATGTTGTTAAGAAAGGCTAAATTATTTTAATTTTATTTTGCGATTTTGAAATGACGAGGCTTATGCTAATGAGCCTGAGGCTTTAGTCACGATCCCGGATCCGGGATGGGGAGTTTCAAGAAGTTAATTAAATTTTAGGGTACCTGACTGAGGATTGGATAGAAACGTAGTTTGATTTGTTTTAACAAAGTTTAGCGGTAGCTGTTTGGATTCCTTTGTCTGCATGTTGAACTCAAATCGATGGCGCAACCAAATAGACTTTTTGGGATAAAAATAAGGATTTTACCTAACAAAATGACCATGCATGTTGTAGCTGGGTCCATTTGGATTGCATATCAGAGGAAGATTTTCAAAAAGTAAGTGTTTATTTAATCGCTATTTGTGATTTTATGAAGCCTGTGCTGGTTGAAATATATGTTGTGGGGCACCGTCCTCAAACAATCGCATGGCATGCTTTCGCTGTAAAGCCTCTTAACAAAATCAGACAATGCAGTTAGATTAACAATAATTATAAGTTTTCAACCGATATGACATTTGTGTGTTCCTAGATGTTTAATATCCATAATTTTTATGATTATTTATATGAATTGCGCGCCCTCTAACTTCACTAGAAATTGTCGACAGGTGTCCCGTCAGACGGGACGTCTAGCCCTAATTAACTCCACAGCTTCTAGAACTCTCATCTTACAAAAACTCACTGCAACTGGGACTTTTGTCCCTTTTACATATATTTCCCAGGGGAATACCCCGACTAGAGACCTATCCTAAAACGGAATCTACCCTCCCCTGTATTGTCACTCCTGGCTCTCGCAGAGAAAAACCTCCACTCAGGACCAATCCTTAAAGGAACCTATCCTCCACTTATATTAGCCTGTATCTCACAGAGAAAAACCTCTACTCGGGACCTTCCCTTATGAAACATACCCTACACCATATTTTTATCTGGATCTCGCAGAGGAAAACCTCCACTCGGGACATATCCTTATGGAACCTACCCTATACCAGATATTTAAGACCAGTCATTACACAATGGGGGCCTACCGAATTAAACTCAGGCTCTCCAGGTCCGTATCATATAATGTTCCGCCTACGATTCTCATCTCCCCAAGATGTCAAAATGAGTGGAAACAGATATAGGAACTTGCCTACATTGTTTGTTGCCAGCTCTGCTCCACTGATCTGGACTTTTGGTTTGACAACAAATCATGGAGAGCCCTTTGTTGTGTCTTTGGCATCATTAAAACTGAAGACCTATTTATCAAATAACTCTCTGTAATTATTATTACGTGATTAAACTGATTAATTATGTAACTGTAATTAACTAGGAAGTTGGGGCACCAAGGAAAATATTCAAAGTTATAATTTTCCTAATATAACTTCAGATATTTTCATATCTGATCAATAGTCTTCTGATTAATGAATTATTCTTTGCCTCACGTTAGTCTCATTCCAAACATCGTAAATTGTTGGTTATCTGCATGAACCCAGTCTTCACTATGAGTCATCCATACATCAATTGTCTTAAATCATTTTTTTACTAAGTAATTCACAGAAATGCATAAACAGTAGATAGTTTCAAGGAAATGATGGGATAAACGGCTTGGGGGACAAAAAGGGAAGTGGGGGTCAACTGAGATGAGTGGGGGTCAACTGAGATGAGAAACTACGAAGTTTATAATTATAACAAATGAAATGCTAATCCTTTGCACATGAACGCTCACTCATTCGGGAATAATTGCAATCAATATATATTTTTACGGTCAGTGTGTCTTTGGGATCTCCTTTGAAAAGTTAATTTCTGTTGGAGTCTGTCCGCTCTCTCTCTCTATCGTGGTTAGAATGAATAGTTCAGAGTGACATTCATTATATGTCTTTATAGTATAGATGTTTCGGCGGTTGTCGGTCTTCGTGTTCAATGATACCGAATTCCTAGCTGCAGACTAGTAATTCATACCAAAGACTTGTTCTTATTCTATCGGTATCGATAGTCTAAGAGTTTAAACCACATGGTATGGTTAAAAGATTCAGCAGTCTGGTCTCAAACCTTTGTCCTCTCGTAATTGAGAGAAACATGGTCTGTTGAGAAATTCTCAAGGTGGGGGTTTTATTCAGAAGAGCAGAAAAAGGCTTTCTCATGACGCCAGGTCCTAACTGTGTTCATGGGGGCGTGCTTAAGTGAAACTTTACACAGAAATACAATTATCTCACATTACATCATTACATAGTATTACATAATTTCACAAATAGTTTAATCTTTCCTCATTCATCCTGTACAACAATTAGATGTAAGCCTCATATCTGGGGCTATTGTATAAACAGCGTTATGGTAATGTGGCCGTATTGTCTCCCATGAGTTTCACAAAATGGTACCAAATGGACCAGTTCATAGCTGGATTCTTCACCGATCTTTTATACCTACTCCAGAACATAAATGTCATTCGGTTCTCCAGTTCTGTGAGGTGGAAGAAATTCCTTTGTTCTCTATGAAAATTCACTCTCTCTTTATACTGTGGCCATGAGGAGATAATCTCCTCCAGTAATTTGCAACCTCTCTCTGACCACAGCAGCCTGGGTGTAGGAGACAGGGGTGTAGGGGGATGGTGCATAGAAAAGGGCTGGTGCAGAGGGAGGCGTGCTCGCAGTACCCAAAGAGGGCAACATCATGACACCTGCTTGCAGTGCCATCTGTTAGATTCTAATTTTTCAGAGTAAATAACTCACAGACTGTCAGGGTTTTCCTGTGGTGAAGTAGAGGAGGACCAAAACGCAGCGTGGTTATATTGATACATGTTTAATAAAAACAGATAAACATGAACACTACAAAACAATAAACGTGGAAAACCAAAAAACAGCCCTATCTGGTGCAAAACACAGAGGGAGGAACAATCACCCACAAACACACAGTGAAACCCAAGCTACCTAAGTATGATTCTCAATCAGAGACAATTAATGACACCTGCCTCTGATTGAGAACCATACTAGGCCGAAACATAGAAATACCCCAAAACATAGAAAAACAAACATAGACTGCCCACCCAACTCACGCCCTGACCATACTAAATAAATACAAAACAAATGAAATAAAGGTCAGAACTTGACACAGACACTAGAGAAGCTTAACCTGTTGAAACTCTGGGGGCGCTATATCATTTTTGGATAAAAAGACGTGCCCGTTTTAAGCGCAATATTTTGTCACAAAAAGATGCTCGACTATGCATGGTAGCTTTGGAAAGAAAACACTCTGACGTGTCCAGAACTGCAAAGATATTCTCTGTGCGTGCCCTAGAACGTGAGCTACAGGCAAAACCAAGATGAGACGGCATCCAGGAAATGAGCAGGATTTTTGAGGCTCCGTTTTCCATTGTCTCCTTATATGGCTGTGAATGCGAGAGGAGTGAGTCTGCCCTTTCTGTCGTTTCCCCAAGGTGTCTGCAGCATTGTGACGTATTTGTAGGCATATCTTTGGAAGATTGACCATAAGAGACCACATTTACCAGGTGTCCGCCCGGTGTCCTGCGCCGAAATTGGTGCGCAAAAGTCAGCTTCCAGTATTTTTCCATGGAATTCAGAGAAGAAAGCAGGCTTCCACGAACGATATATCAATGAAGAGATATGTGAAAAAACACCTTGAGGATTGATTCCAAACAACGTTTGCCATGTTTCGGTCGATATTATGGAGTTAATTCGGAAAAAGTTTGACGTTGTAGGTGACTGAATTTTCGGTTCGTTTCGGTAGCCAAATGTGATGTACAAAACGGAGCGATTTCTCCTACACAAAGACGCTTTCAGGAAAAACTGCACATTTGCTATGTAACTGAGAGTCTCCTCATTGAAAACATCCGAAGCTCTTCAAAGGTAAATGATTTTATTTATTTGGTTATCTGGTTTTTGTGAAAATGTTGCGTGCTAAATGCTACTCAAAATGCTAAGCTAGCTTAGCATACTCTTACACAAATTAGTGAATTGCTATGGTTCAAAAGCATATTTTGAAAATCTGAGATGACAGTGTTGTTAAGAAAAGGCTAAGCTTGAGAGTAGGCGCATTATTTTCATTTTATTTGCGATTTTCAGAAATCGTTAACGTTGCGTTAAGCTAATGAGCCTGAGGCTTTAGTCACGATCCCGGATCCGGGATGGGGAGTTTCAAGATTTACTAAGTTTAATTCTTCCCAAAGGGACACCACTGTATTCAGACAAAGACATGTTTCCACCACTACATATATATTCTACTTTAGGCACCCCTGCTCCTCGCTAATCCTTACATGTTATGGTTCGACAGGAAGAGGGTAATAGGATAATAAACCGTAATTTCTCCCTTCAGGGGATCTGACCTGACATCCTGACCTCAACCCCTCCTTCACCTAATCCACAGATGTCCATCCACTTCCTCTATAGCAATCCTGTGAAATCCTCCTGTCCACCCAACACATTACAAAGCCATCTGTCTTTCTACAGAAAACTATTAACTTCTGGCATAAAACCCAATCTCTTTCCCTCCTTTATATACTATGCTTCTGATCTGTCATGTGTTTAGTATCTCAATGTTCAAAGTTTTCCACGAATTCAACCATGTATATTAGGACATTTTCACAGAATGGATTTCACTTCATTCCAGTAAAATGCCTTAGTGATAACAGAATAATACAAAAAGCAGAATGTCTTTCATTACCACATTCAACTGTCTGATTCAGATATTAGCTTGGAGCCGGGCCATGCCAGTGTATCAACCACAGCCCACCACAGAACAGATAGATTGGTCAGGCTTGTCTGGGAGTAAATTTGCTTAGGTGTGCTGAAATGGGAGATTACATGCACACACCCAGAGCACTGGAGGGTTTTGGCATCAGAAAAGGTACGCCTGAAGTACACATCTCATTGTAGCACATAAATGCAGCTGTAGCTGGAACACTGACCCTAGGGACAGCTCTGGAGTTTCTATACTGCATGTGAGGGTTAAAAGAGGCGGAATACTGGATCTGTTCCCAAGTCAGGGCTTAGGGAATGCTGTGCCTGGACACTCAGCGACCACTTACACCATTTGGTGAGGGAACTTTCTACTCCAGCTTCTAACATAAATGTGTTCCCGTAAACCATACTTCAGGTGCTAGTGGACAACAGGCCCATTAGGCTAGCACATGTACGTAAGTCTCAATGTTAGTGATATTGTAGCAGGTGTTGTTGCCAAAATACCACCTGTCTCCACACAACACATAATCCATTAATTGTTCATGGCATATCAATGCTTGATGTTCACGTCAATGTTTACACATTACCACATAGGCAACTGTTCTTATCTAGGGCTAAAGGGACTGGCTGTTCCAAACCTTAGTTGTTTCTCTAATGACCATTACCATTTAAATCATTCCAGACATCATTGAATAATAGTGTTTTTATTTGGACACAAGGTCATATGGCTGCACATGGTTTTTCAAACGCACATCCCATCTTTGGCGATAAAAGCATAATTAATCACTGTAATTTGCATAGTAATGGCTTTTGTGTCGATGGCAAAGTTGATTGGTTTCTGCACACTTCAATCAGATGCAATTTCAGAGTTTTATTTGCTAAGCTTTTGGTCAGTGATGACTTTGTCAGGTAAATGGGTGATAGACACTTCAAACCTATCTTGTGTTAAATATACTGTAACATTAAAAAGGGAATCTGTGATTGGTACATAAATGTTTGGACTTTTAAATTGCAGATTGCCTCTAAGAAATCTTACACCGATTTGTCTTAAAAAATAGCATTGTCCTTATTGAAAGACATATTATCATTCACCAAAAATACGCTGAGGGATGGAAGGCGAAGTCTTAGCTGTTTATTGCCTGTTTCCTGATTGGATCAAAGTTTAAGGACATCATTAGCCCGCACTTTGCTTAACATCTAGCGTCGTGCAATCCCGTATCTGGGAGCGTAATCATAGCCTCAAGCTCATAGGCATAACGCAACGTTAACTATTCATGAAAATCGCAAATGAAATGAAATAAATATATTGGCTCACAAGCTTAGCCTTTTGTTAATAACACTGTCATCTCAGATTTTCAAAATATGCTTTTCAACCATAGCTACACAAGCATTTGTGTAAGAGTATTGATAGCTAGCATAGCATTAAGCCTAGCATTCAGCAGGCAACATTTTCACAAAAACAAGAAAAGCATTCAAATAAAATAATTTACCTTTGAAGAACTTCGGATGTTTTCAATGAGGAGACTCTCAGTTAGATAGCAAATGTTCAGTTTTTCCAAAAATATTATTTGTGTAGGAAAAATCACTCCGTTTTGTTCATCACGTTTGGCTAAGAAGAAATCCCGAAAATTCAGTCATTACGACGCCAAACTTTTTTCCAAATTAACTCCATAATATTGACAGAAATATGGCAAACGTTGTTTAGAATCAATCCTCAAGGTGTTTTTCACATATCTAATCGATGATAAATCATTCGTGGCAGTTGCCTTTATCCTCTGAACCAAATGGAAAAGTGGACGCAGCTGGAGATGGCGCAATAATTTCGACGGAGGACACCAAGCGCACACCTGGTAAATGTAGTCTCTCATGGTCAATCTTCCAATGATATGCCTACAAATACATCACAATGCTGCAGACACCTTGGGGAAACGACAGAAAGTGTAGGCTCATTCCTGGCGCATTCACAGCCATATAAGGAGACATTGGAACACAGCGCATTCAAAATCTGGGGCATTTCCTGTATGAAATTTCATCTTGGTTTCGCCTGTAGCATTAGTTCTAGACAATATTAGACAATAGACAATATCTTTGCAGTTTTGGAAACGTCAGAGTGTTTTCTTTCCAAAGCTGTCAATTATATGCATAGTCGAGCATCTTTTCGTGACAAAATATCTTGTTTAAAACGGGAACGTTTTTTTAATAAAAAAATTAAAAGAGCGCCCCCTATATCGAATAAGTTAAACATCTCCAGGACTCCCGAGCATGCATTTGACCTCCCACTGCGTGAACGAACCCGGAGAGATCATGCGTCTCCAGCAAATTGCTAAAATATTGAAACTTACGTTATTTGATAAATCTTTCCTCTCTTTCATTGTCCCGGCCCTCTGAATTATTCAACTGGCATTGGCATGTGTTGGTGAGATTTCACCGCCTGCAGAGCCAAGAGTAAAAAAACTCTGCTTCTATGCTTTACATTTTTCAGGAAGAGGAATAGAAAAATAGTCTTAATTTTGGTCGGGCACTGTGATGAGACGGCAGACACTGTCGTAATTGCTTTCCAAACAGCACGTTATAAGGTTACAATGGCTGAAGCTGAAGAAGACAAGCAGAAGAAAGACCACCATTTTAGGAAGCTAAACCAATGCTCGTTTATTTGCTTATCTGGGGAGAAATCTTTAGATAATGTAATTCTTTCATTCATAATAACTTAATTTCTTGAGAAACAGGCCAAAAAGACTGAATATGCTGAATGTCAATTACAAGAGACTATATTGAGGTTACCTGAAAAGGACTGCTTGAGCTGATGTGAAAGAAACACTTCTATAAATCGCAAATGATCAAAATAAAAAGTGTGTGTTTATCTACATACATTAGGCCTAGATGTATGTTTTGCTAGAGTGCTAAAGGTCTGCCTCTTATCGAAGAAAGAGGATCAACTGAATACTTGAAAAGTGATGCTGTCACATGGGATGACTTTAGAGACACGAAACAGGTAAGGGGAGTAAAACATTTAATAAAGAACAAACATGGAATGAGACAGTAACAGCGTCAGCGAACTAATACTAAAGACAAAAAAACAATACAATGCAGCAGCAGGGAACAGAGCTGGGGAACTGACAAATATAGGGGAGGAAATTAACAGGTGATAAGTGAGTCCAGGTGAGTCTAATAATGCTGATGCGCGTGACGAGGGAGGGCAGGTGTGCGTGATGGATGGCAGGAGTGCGTGATGCAGGGCAACCTGGCGCCCTCTTGTGGCAGGGGGAGGGAAGAGCGGGAGCAAACATGACAGTACCCCCCCTGTTGGGGAGCCACCCAACTTCCCAGCAGGGCGAACCGGCCGAGACCGGCCCGACGAACCGGCAGGATCGTGAGAGCTTGGCGAGCCGGCTGAAGCATGGGAGCCTGACGATGCGGCTAAGGCAAGACGCCTGTCGATCCCGCTGTAGAGAGGGAGCCTGATGATCCGGTGAAGAGTGACGTGCGATGGGAAGCCGCCGAGCCAACCGAGGCAAGGAAACCTCTTGAGCCAGCCAGGAAGTGGAAGCCCGACGGGCTGGATTTAGGCACCCCCGGTTCCATCGGTGGCGGAATCCAACCCGACGTCACCAACAAAACAAAAGACAAAAAAAAAACTGGACCGACTGGGCAAACAAGAACTGACGATCCGTCTGAGGCCCGACGTGGGATGGGCACCATCTGAGTCAACCGGGGCAAAGAAACATCTTGAGCCAACTAGGGCATGGAAGTCCACCAAGCTGGCTTGGCACCCTCGGTTCCATCGGTGGCAACCCAGACCCGATGCCACCACACCAACTGGAACGCTAGTACTCCTCAATGCTTCATATGTATGGCTGCTGTATTCTGTCACATGGGATGACGCTGGAGAGACGAAGCAGGTACATGGAGTAAAAATGTAATAAAGAACATACATGGAACAAGACTGTAACAACTTCAGCAAAGTAATACTAAAGACCAAAACAATAAAATGCAGCAGTAGGGAACAGAGCTGGGGAACTGACAAATATAGGGGAGGAAATGAACAGGTTATAAGTGAGTCTAGGTGAGTCCAATAACACTGATGCGCTTGATGAGGGAAGGCAGGTGTGCGGGATGGATGGCAAGAGTGTGTGATGCAGGTCAACCTGGTGTCTTCAAGCGCCAAGGGGAGGGAAGAGCTGGAGCAGACGTGACAGATGCACATCAATTTATACTGTATTTATCACTTTTCATGCTCTAAAATTGCCATTTTATGTAAACAGTATCAACAGCGAATACATCCAGGGGAAGGTGTGTACTACAATGCGTATGTTTGAAAAAATGTGTGATATTGTATCCTAGTGTTAGCTCCTTCACTTCACATACATAAAACATGCTTCCCAGCTCAATTCATTGTCAATCATGACATCCGTAACACCTTAGCCATAGGAAAAAACTTTTTTTTTCATCAAGGTCAACAAGGCAAACTATAGGTTCTGTGGGAGAAATGTTAATAATATATATTTCTAATGGCATTTTTATGATTGGTAAATACATAATAAATGAGAAACCAATGTTAGCCTCATGAATCTTTTGGTAATTTCAGTGAAGTCCAGGCACAATAAGCAAGGTATGGTAGATATCCTGCTTACATCAGTGTACAGCTTACAGAGGCATAGAAAGCAATTATCTTCTGCACTATCTAACACGATCTAAGACGTTGTGCACTAAACCTTTGCACTTATCATGGATGTAAAGTATATAGTATTAATAAGGTTACTTAGTTGAAGGGAGCAAGTTGGCCTGGAAGTTGTGTCCACAAGCTTTGCACTAGGCTATCCCTCTCAGGTGCACCTAACAAAGTTGTCTGCCCTGACACTTTTGAGAGTTCGATTAAGCCTGCCTGTAGTGCCAGATGGTCAGGGTTTGCACTTTCATAACTGTCCCATTAGTTCCATTGCGTCAGGCAAGCTCAATCAAGCACATTTTCAGTATAAAAGAAAACAAAGACTATGTGAACCCACATCTGCCACGGTGCTGCCTCACTAGAGCAAATACATTGCTTGTGTCCCAAATGGCACCCCATTCCCTATATAGTGCACCACTTTAGATCAGGGTCCATGGGACTCTGGTTGAAAGTGCACTCTCTATATGGCATAGGGAGCTATGTCGGAGGAAACACTGTGCACCTGGCAACCTTGGTTATCGTGCACTGCGCCTGGCCCACCACAGGAGTTGCTGGTGCGCGATGAGACAGGGATATCTCTACCGGCCAGGCTCTCCCTAACCCGGACGATGCTCGGCCAATTGTGCATCGCCCCACGGACCTCCCGGTCGCGGCCGGTTATGACAGAGACGCGAACCCAGAGTCTCTGGTGGCACAGCCCCTAACCACTGCGCCAACCGGGATGCCCCATACTAACCTAATTGAGAGAGCGAAAAGGAAGTCTGTACAGAATTAAAATATTCCAAAACATGCATCCTGTTTGCATCGAGGAACTAAAGCAATTCTGCAAAAAACTTTTGCCCTTAAAATAAAGTGTTAAGTGTGGGGCAAATCCAATACAACAGATTACTGAGTAACACTCTTCATATTTTCAAGCATTATGTAACATGTACGCTGGGAGTCGGGAAGCAAGTTCAGGGAGTGAATCATTTCATAAATAAATGATACAAAACAAGAAACAGGAATAACGCATAGACATGAAACTGAAACAGAAACAATGACGACTGGGGAAGAAACCAAAGGGAGTGACATACAAACGGCAGGTAATCAAGGAGGTGATGGAGTCCAGGTGAGTGTCATTATGCACAGATGCGCGTAACAGGTGTATGCCATAATGAGCAGCCTGGTGACCTCGAGGCCGGAGAGGGAGCACACGTGACACATTATGTTATGGGTGTGCTTGTAATCGTTATGGACTGTGGAGTTTTTCAGGATTAAAAATTAACGTAAATGGAGGTAAAGGATAGGCAAAATCCTAGAGGAAAACATTGTTCAGTCTGCTTTACAACAGACACTGAGAGACAAATTCACCTTTCAGCAGAACAATAACCTAAAACACAAGGCCAAATATGTACTGGAGTTGCTTATGGGGGATCTTTAATAAAATAAATATAATACCAAGACGACAATGAATGTTCCTTGGTGGCCGAGTTACAGTTTTGACTTAAATCTACTTGAAATTGATTGTCTAGCAATGATCAACAACCAATTTGAAAGAGCTTGAAGAATTATTTAAATATTTCTGTATCTTTCACATTTCAAAACAAAAGTTTTCACTTTGTCATTATGGGGTATTGTGTGTAGATGGGTGAGAGAAAATAATGTAATTAATTTTGAATTCAGGCGGTAACACAACAAAATGTGGATTAAGTCAAGTGGTATGAACACTATCTAAAGATAATTTATAAAAAATGTATGAATTATCTAATGAATTAGATGGTTATAAATGTGTGAATTACTAGCTTACTAATGGTTCAGATTGTATAGATCTGTATTGGATTTTTACGTGCTAAGGTTGGATTATTTCTCTTGAAAAAAAAAATGTTAACTGGCTCTAGTCAGTACCAGGGTACCATTTGGGAAGCAACCTGGGACTGAGAGTTTCTTACTTTCTGTTAGAGCTATGGAGTTGCTAGGGTATGACTCGGAAGCGATGATCCATAACACAAATGATTCATGAGGGTGGCATCTGTAATATTTTATATTGCACTGATGAAACATTTATAAATGTCACAAAAAACAGACATGGACAACAGTATCAGACACAGCTATTTCTAGGCTGAGGGGGCGGGGAGGGTCAGTGATATTTACCATTCTCTGTGTTACGTCATTGTCGAGACTGCTCTAGCGATACAACATTTTTTAAGCGTGAGCTTAATCTCCACAGATTGTGACACTGCCGCGTGAATTCAACATTTATGGAATCATTTAACAGAATGATAATGGGAAGTGAATACGGCGGGACCAACTGACCAACAGTGTGGCAGCATTTCCATTTCAAAATGTGTCAGCAGAAACCCTGGCGAGATGGTTGGTTACAAACAACTAAAAACCCTGAGTAACAAACCAAGTCTGATCCTACTGCTTAGAAAGTGCCATACTGTATCCCTCCGTCACACACACAAACACACAGACCATGCAAACACACACACACACACACACACACACACACACACACACACACACACACACACACACACACACACACACACACACACACACACACACACACACACACACACACACACACACACACACACACACACACACACACACACACACACACACACACACACACACACACACACACACACACACACAGCTCTCTTGCCTGTGGCCTCTGCTGCATATCCAGTATCGATCCATCTATTTTGTCTCCACATATCTCATCTTTCCCCACTTTGAGCTCCTGTATCTCCACTCGAGTGCTCTGTCTGTAAACAACTGCTACAGTATGTACAGCAGATTGTCTTCTAAAACCTCCTACCAATTAGGGAATGTTTTAGATGAAAAGCCACCAGGCCCACATTGAGCCATTGATATAACATACACAGATTAAAAAACCTGGTCCTGAACTCAAAAGCATGCTCACTAAAGAATCTCCATTACATTTTTTGCTATCGTTTGTTTTGTCATAACTCAGTAGAGTCACTGAAAATGTTTGCCGGAAGACTCAACATTCTCGCTTACAAAATTGAGGTTCAATGCAACCCGAAATGAGTCATGATAATAAGCCTCCTCATCACAATGTGTATACTTGATAGGGCTACAAAGCACATTTCAGATTGCAAGTGATTGAATATGTATTTTTACTTACAAGGACTAAACAAGGTCTATACGCTCTTGGCCTATAATCTTGACCATAATAGAGCTCAATGCTACCTCCCTCTTTTTGTCCATCTCCCTCTGCAGCTCCTCTCCCTGTGTGTACATTGTTGATGAGCAAACACAACAATGTACAAAACACATTAACGATGCCCATCTCATCCCGCTCGCTCCCAGATCAGATTTGTCAATATTTATACGCCGTCTCTGCCTCAAAACAGTTAGACATTTAACGAAACAGGGACAGTGATACAGGAAGCCGCTTTAAGGATGTGTAAACAACACTTCATATCACATGTTTCTGCCTCATCTCTCCTGCAAATATAACTGTGGTAATTACTTGAAATGACCAGTTTGGTTCTTGAAACATGTGGCAGGTCACAGTGACACCACACGGTTCTTGAAACATGTGGCAGGTCACAGTGACACCACACTCTTAGAAATAAGGGTACGGTATTGTTCCCTGGGGTACAAAAATATCAAAATACACATAATGCACCATAATCTCACAGCGTACTGTTTGCTACCTTTTAGGTTACATCTGTGGATAAAGAGTATAATGGTACATTTTTGATCCTCGTATTTTGAGTATAGAGGTATAGTCACTCTCAGTCTCAAAAAAAGAGGCAGAATGTTTAGATGCCTTTCTGTTTCCCAGGGTACAAACGTATTTTGTGTACCCTCAATACCCTTAATGTCCACCATAAGGTACAATGATATATTTTTGACACCTAAAAGGAACTAACGGCTTTGTCACTGGGGTGGTACCCTAAAAAAGGCAAATTTGTACGTATAATTATTATCATCATCATATTTCCCAGCATGCTCTACTCCAGGTAGATTTAAAAAAAACTTTTTTAATATCTGTGTTTTTGAATGATTGATTAATCAAATGCAACACAAAGATAAATATCATATTTTTCTGAATACATCCAATCAGTTAGATTTTTTTCAGACATTACTGAAATGGTTATTCCAGTTAAAATGGATTAGGTAGTCTCTAGTGATGGGCATTCCAGGTCTTTCCGATGTGCCGCATCATTTGACTCCGTTCACGTAAAACAGCAAAAACGGCTCTTCATTCAAAATGCTTGAAAATCAACCTATAACCATGAAAAGTTTGCGCATCTGTAATGTAAAGCCACAAGTAGGCTACCATGTCAGATTATTACATTCACGTAAACATTTTTACCTGGCCATCTAAAAAAATTGCTTAGAACAAAATGACGTGCTCTCCCCACTGTATATTGTTTCTTCCGTGAAAATGTTGTAACTTATTTGCAGATAAACATTGTTTGAAGCTCAAAAAGCAGTTGTAGAAGTGTGCAATTCAGGGAGCCAAATGAATGGCTCGAGAATGACCCATCACTCGGAGTCTCCTCACAATGTTTCTACTTATTATTGTCACTACAATGTTGTTGATCCATCCTGAGTTTTCTCCCATCACAACCATTGAACTCTGTAGCTGTTTTAAAATCACCAATGGCCTCATGTGACATACCTAAGCAGTTTCCTTCCTGTCCTGCAGCTCAGTTCAGAAGGACGACTGCATGTTTGATGTGTCTGGGTGGTTTTTGTTAAGCCTATGGGTTCCCCTACAGGAACTACACCCCCGTTCAGCTGAAACGGTTGTGCAGGGATTGCAAAAATATTCTTAGAAATATTTAACCTCCACACATTAACAAGTCCAATACCTCAAATTAAAGATAAACACCTTGTTAATCTACCCAGCATGTCAGATTTTTAAAACGTTTTATGGCGAAAACACAGCATATATTTATGTTAGACCACCACCAAAACAAAGAGAAAACGTAGCCATTTTGTACAACAAAAGATTAAATGACAAAAGCAGGATTTTTTTTGAAAAATCATTCACTACTAACCATGTTTAGAAAATTCTTCAAAATGTCCGGAGGAATTATAGAAAGCTACGCCAGATAACAGCAACACTCATCATAAACTTTGACTAAAGATACATGTTCTACATATAATTAAAAAGATACACTGGTTCTTAATGCAACCGCTGTGTCACATTTTATTTTAACGTTACGGAAAAAGCCTAACATTGCAATAATCTGAAACGGCGCTCAGACGTAACAATATTTTTCCGCTATGTTGGAGTCAACAGAAATACAAAATTACAACATAAATATTCCCTTACCTTTGATGATCTTCGATCAGAATGTAGTGCAAGGAGTCCTAGTTCAACAATAAATCGTTTTGTTTCATAATGTTCAATCCTAGTGTCCATGTAGCAGCATCTGCTACCACTTTCAGCTCAAATGCCCAAAAAATGACTTCTGGTCCAGGATAATTTTGCATCAAAACTTCCAAATTACATATTACAGGTCGACGAAACTGGTCAAACTAAGTGCAGTATCAATCTTCAGGATGTTATAATCATACAAATCGAACAGCATTCCAACCGGGACATCCTAGTTCATCTGGGGCTGATTGGAACAGACGAAGCACTCCAACGCATACGCGCCTTCAAGCACATGAATCTTTTGCGACACTCTAGCACTTTCCTTCCCATTAGGTCAAAGTTCACAGCAAATGCTCCATTACACTTTCTACTCAATGGGGACATCTAGTGGAAGACATAGGAAGTGTTTCCAGATCCATAACTTGTTGGGAAGGGAGGGGAGATGACGTCAAAGTTGCCCCAACTTTCAGGATTTCAAAACTAGTTTGCAAGATTGCCTGCCCTGTGAGTTCTGTTATACTCACAGACATAATTCAAACAGTTTTAGAAACTTCAGAGTGTTTTCTATCCAATATGAATTATAATATGCATATATTAGCAATTTAGGACAGATTTTGATGCAGTTCACAATGGGCACGCAATTCATCCAAAGGGGAAATACTGCCCTCTATCCTTAACAAGTTTTAATATATCCTCCACAGCATAGTTATCAAGCCCTGTCTAAGCTGGGGGAGAAGGTCATACCAAGGATCATTTTGCTATTTGAGTTTGAATTTTAACACCCCTTGCAGTATCAAAAAAATATATTTTAGAAAAGTATTTATGAAAAATTGTATTTGTCCTTGCTGCTATTAGCCCATACAAACTCATTGAATAAAATATTCACCAATTGAAACAACAGAGGGGGGGGGGACTAAAATTGTCTATCTATTTCTGAGCTGAATGAGAAACATCACAAAACAATTGTAATAAAAAATGACATGTATTTAACCCTTTATTTTTGACTCTAAACAGTCTCCATATACTGTACTGTATACTGTAATTCCATAAATGTTTTCTACTGCTCCTGGGGACCTTCAGACGAGGCTTGTGAGGCCTGTGATATATACGTGTGTGTGAGAGTCTCACCTTTGCACTGAGGGGTCATATTAGTGTGTAGCCCAAACTGTTCGGATGCTACTGGCAGATTGGCTGTACCGACTTCAGACGAGTCCCAAGACACTTGTGGGGGCCGCAGAATGGAGAACACCATTTTCGTGAGAGTCTCATCTTCGAATAGAGTGGTGTCAGGGAAAAATTACAAACTTACCTGATTTGATTGATATTAATGGTAAACATTTATATATTTAACTAAGTGTAAGGCTGGGTTTTTATGGTGTCAACTCTAGCTTCCTGCAGATAGTCTGTGCATTGAGGAAATGGGTTTTACTAGAGGGCTATAAAACTTTACAGCCACATTCCATTCTGTGATCAGTGGTGCACTGGGAGATGTATTCCATGGACAGGATGTGAGGTGGTTGTAACTGGGATAGAGATGGACTGGAACGAAGGGTCCTAGACATCCTGGCATCAGGGAAATTAAGCCAGGATTGGGGGTTAGAACAACACCATGTACTGTTAACGACAGGAAGAACCCAAAGTGGCTTATGATGCTTTTTGTTCTGCCTGATTGGGGTGGAACTAAACACTCTTAGTGTCCTATATAGATGTCTGTTTTCCATTGTTAGGAAAGATCTCGGCTAGAGTGTGAGGTCGACGGTTTCATTATTAAAATAATTAATCGATGATGAATAAAGATGATTGTTTGAATAATTGTCCAGGTGTCTCTCAGTACTTAAATTTCCACCACAGTGGTCATAATTAGTTACAAACCGTTCGAGACGCTACAGACAATTTTGTGAGAAAAACAATTTACAGGATGTCACATGGTCTGTCAAACACCACTCTAGCTCTGTCACCTTTCACTGCAGATGCGAAAGTGTTACATAGGTGGATGTGGTGGATTGAGCTGCATCCAATTATTCCAAACAGATATCTCTAGCTTAAACTGATGGATTTGTATGGAGATTGTTTTATTATGCTAATTCGATTTCCACAGGGGAACGGACATCAACCTTAGGGGTTAAAGATATTTTGTAGGATTTGTTATTGTTACCCATCTATCATTCACTGCCCTTCTTTATGATGTTTTCAAAAAGCTCCCTGGTCTTTAGTAAAAGTGAAAGCCACCCAGTAAAATCCTACTTAATTAAAAGTATAGTTTGGTTTTAAATAGACTTAAGTGTCAAAAGTAATTGTAATTGCTAAAATATACTTAAGTATCATAAGTTAAATTCTTTGTATTAAGCAAACCAGACTGAATCCTTATTCTTGCTTTTTTAAATTGACGGATAGCCAACGGCACACTCCTACACTCAGGCATCATTTACAAACGAAGCATGTGTGTTCAGTGAGTCTGCCAGATCAGGGGCTGTAGTGATGACCAGGTATGTTCTCTTGATGTGTGTGAATTTGACAATTTTTCTGTCCTGCTAAGCATTCAAAATGTTACAAGTACTTTTGGGTGTCAGGGAAAATGTATGGAGTAAAAAGTACATCATTTTCCTTAGGAATGTAGTGAAGTAAAAGTGAAAGTTGTCAAAAATAATAAAATAAAGTACAGATACCTCCAAAAACTAGTATTATTAGTATTATTTGCAGGTATTTTTTTACTTAAGTATTTTACACCACTGAGGGGTAGTCATTCAAAAATCATGTCACCCCATATTATTTCACACAGAGTGAGTCCATATAACTTTTTATGTCATTTGTTGAACTAATTTAGGCTTGCCTTAAAACCTGTTAGGGATAGGGGCAGCATTTTCACTTTTGGATAAATAGCGTGCACAATTTCAACTTCCTGCTACTCATGCCAGGAATATATTATATACATATGATTAGTAGGTGTGGATAGAAAACACTCTGAAGTTTCTAAAACTGTTCAATCATGTCTGTGACTATAACAGAACGTATGTAGCAAGCAAAACCCCGAGGAATAACTGTTCAGATAGTTTTTTTTTTTTTTTTTTTTTTGCCTCTGACCGTTCCCTCAGATGTCTTTGCCAAGGGATATTTGATAGCGACCATTTACAGTTCCTACGACTTCCACTGGATGTCACCAGTCTTTGGAATTTGGTTGAAGTTAAACATTTGTGCAACAAGAAGAAGCACATCCTGGAACAACGTTACACTGTTGAGAGTTAAGCAAGACGAAAAAGGAGCATGGTTTGTTTACTTGCTGTATTGAATACAGACTGCCCCGTCTACAATTTGATCGATTATTAACGTTTAAAAATACCTAAAGTTGTATGACAAAAGTAGTTTGAAATATTTTGGCAAAGTTTATAGGCAACTTTTGTAATATTTTGTAGTGATGTTGTATTTTGGCAAGCTGCTTTTTCCGGATCAAACCTGCTTTATAAATGGACATTTTGGGTATACATGGACAGAATTAATCGAGAAAAAAAGGACCAATTGTTTATGGGACATATTGGAGTGCCAACAAAGAAGCTCATCAAAAGGTAATGCATGTTTTATATGTCATTTCAGCGTTTTGTGTAGCGCCTGATACGCTATTTATTTTGTTTACTACTGGTTCAGATGGGTGCCTGCTATCAGATAATAGCTTCTTATGCTTTCGCCGAAAAGCATTTTTAAAATCTGACATGTGGGCTGGATTCACAACGAGTGTAGCTTTAATTGAGTAGCTTTAATTGAGTATGTGTGATTTAATGAAAGTTTGAATTTTATAGAATTTTATTTGAATCTGGCGCTCTGCATTTCCCAGGCAATTGGCCAGTTGGCCAACTTTAGCGACTCCATATACTCAAGAGAAGGGAGTGAGAACTTATAAAGGTGAAATAAAAAGTACACGTATGCAATGATTATATTTTAGTTATAAAATGTTATTAATTTGTAAAAATGTGTAGAATATTATTTTCACTTTGACATATTGGAGTATTTTCTGTAGATGAATGACATAAAATTATAATGAAATCTATTTCAATCCCACTTTCTAAAGCAACAAATTTGAAAAAAGTTCAAGGAGATGTAGACTTTCTATAGGCACAATATACAGGGGTCATCAGATCCGGACGACATGAGAACAGTATTAGCAGAGGTCCTTTTCTGAACATCATGGCCTTGAGCTGTACCTTAACATGACGACAGAGACTCTGCAGCCCTAATAGTGTCTGGAAATGCATTCCACAGCCTCGGAGCAACGCAACTGAAAGCCCTGAAAGCCCTAGTTTTTAGTCTGCAACGGGGCTGCTTAAGGGAGACCTAGAAGAGTGAAGGGTGTGTGTGGGGCAGGGGGGATTGCAAGCAACATCTGCAACACGGGGCCACTAACAATGTGACATCACATACAGGTACATTTCTCTCCTGCTGATGGATTCAAATGGGGTGGGGGTAGTGTTAAGAGGTTTAAGATATGTTGGAGAGGGCATCAGTGAGACATACTGAGGAAACGCTTTAATTAATGGACTTAGAAGATCGTAAGTATACACGCACGCACACAAACACAAACACACACACACACACACACACACACACACACACACACACACAAAAACTTGATTCAGGATTTATGGAATACTGACTCGTAAGTTTCCATTCAGTCAGTGCTTTAGCCTATTTTTGCTGCAAGACACACTGGGCCTACATTGCACCATGGTGAGCATTCTTCTCTTTTATTGCCATGCTGTATTCCATCCATACATTTCACATCTTCAAAATGCCAGAAAAGTCCATTATTTTTCACCAGGCAACCTCTCTTTTCACTTTTTCCTTGTGTATGAAAACTCAGGAGGGATTTGTTATGTCCTTATGGGACCGAGGTGCGACTAGAAGTCGCCTAACACCTGAAAGTAAATGCTTAATAGCACCACGCCGGAAGAAAAGGTGACTTTCAGAAACGGTCCAGGGGTCGAGGGGTTAAACGGGGCTAATTTACTTTAGCGTGACGGGCCTGTCAAAGTAATAGAAAAGAGTGAAATATAGATGTGTTATGGCGAAAATGTAATAATACGACTGCTTTATACATAAGCTCTGTCAATTTTGGTTTATCAAGGGCAAAAAGGACTCTGTGGAGCAACGAATGTGAGAGAGCAGTATGACTAGCCATAGAGGGGTTCAATAAGTTGTGTTTTATAAAAGTTTGAGCAGACTTTCCATGGCTCTCATTTCTACCAGCGCTGACATGGTGTATCTCCAGCCTGATGCCAGTAATGACTCCACCCCCCCACACAATATTTAAATAGGCTGTTACATTGAACCATTTAGATATTTTTTTGTGCTCTCCAATACGGTGTTCAACTTCTGATGATCCATTCTTCCTTCTGGGAATCTGATTTTCGAAAAGTAATTCAAAACATGTTTGAGGGAAATGCACGCTATCTCCTCCCTGTCTCTATGGGTAATGAATGAGAAATTGATTGTTGTGGGCTATATGTCGTTGAAGAGGATGCTGTATTGGATGGGGATGACAGAAACAGACAGCTCTATTAAAAGAGAACCAGGGTTTGGAGATGCCTATCACAGCCTAAGTGGAACCTGAACCCTTTTCCAGGAGACCTAAAGAAATCAGACATCAAGAAGACAAGAAAGAAAAAACGGTTTTGTGTGTGTGTATCGGTGTCGGTGTGTCTCTGTTTTATGTCTGCGCCTTTGAATGGGAGTGCATGTGTGCGTGATTGCCTGTGTGTGTGCGTGTTTCTCAGATGGGGATAATTTATTTTTTATTTTTTATTTCACCTTTATTTAACCAGGTAGGCAAGTTGAGAACAAGTTCTCATATACAATTGCAACCTGGCCAAGATAAAAAGCAAAGCAGTTCGACACATACAACAACACAGAGTTACACATGGAGTAAAACAAACATACAGTCAATAATACAGTAGAAAAATAAGTCTATATACAATGTGAGAAAATGAGGTGAGATAAGGGAGGTAAAGGCAACAAAAAAAAGGCCATGGTGGCGAAGTAAATAAAATATAGCAAGTAAAACACTGGAATGGTAGATTTGCAGCAGAAGAATGTGCAAAGTAGAGATAGAAATAATTAATTGGGTGCAAAGGAGCAAAATGAATAAATACAGTAGGGGGAGAGGTAGTTGTTTGGGCTAAATTATAGATGGGCTTATGTACAGCTGCAGTAATTTGTGAGCTTCTCTGACAGCTAGTGCTTAAGGCTAGTGAGGGAGATAAGTGTTTCCAGTTTCAGAGATTTTTATAGTTCGTTCCAGTCATTGGCAGCAGAGAACTGGAAGGAGAGGCGGCCCAAGGAAGAATTGGTTTTGGGGGTGACCAGAGAGATATACCTGCTGGAGCGCGTGCTACAGGTGGGTGCTGCTATGGTGACCAGCGAGCTGAGATAAGGGGCACTTTACCGAGCAGGGTCTTGTAGATGACCTGGAGCCAGTGGGTTTGGCGACGAGTATGAAGCGAGGGTCAGCCAATGAGAGCGAATAACACCGAAGGTGTCTCCCCTTCCCATTTGGGTGGAGCTCGGCGGTCGTCATCGCCGGTCTACGAGCTAATACCGATCCCTTTTCCCCTTTAGTTTTGTTTGGTCTAATTGGTTTCACCTGTTCCTTGTTTGGGGTTTTGGGTTGGGGTTATTTAAGTTCAGTAAGCCCGCCTGTGTTCGTGCGGGCTTGTTTGCTGTTTTGGTCCAGGAGTGTTCCAGTCTTTTGGATTTTCCGCTGTACAGCGCATGTACCAGTGTAGTACATGTGTTTACGCCTGTGTTCGGGGTCACCCTCTTTGTCCGCTGTGATTGTACGGAATAAAGTGTTTTTTCCAAATCCTCTGCTCTCTGAACCTGACTCCACACCCATCACTCTTCAAAGCTTGACACCTTTGCAAAAGTGGTCCCAGAAAAATGCGTACTACGTCACAAATATGCAGCTATGTGCACCACTGGGGCAGCAGGTAGGCTAGGGGTTAGAGGGTTGGGACAAAAACAGGAAGGTTGCTAGATCGAATCCCCGAGCTGACAAGGTAAAAATCTATTGTTCTGCCCCTGAACAAGGCAGTTAACCCACTGTTCCTAGGCTGTAATTGTAAATAGGAATTTGTTCTTAAAACCTGTTAGGGGCCAGTATTTTCATATTTTTCCCCGTTTTAAACGGGATATTTTGTCAGAAAAAGATGCTAGAATATGCATATAATTGACAGCTTTTGATAGAAAACACTCTAACGTTTCCAAAACTGTAAAGATATTGTCTGTGAGTATAACAGAACTGAGAAAAATCCAATCCGGAAGTGCCCCAGGTTTTGAAAGCGCTGCGTTCCAAAATGACTCCCTATTTGGTTGTGAATGTACCATCAATGAGCTTCCGCTTTCTACGTATTCCCCAAGGTGTCTACAGCATTGTGACATAGTTTTACACATTTCTGTTGAAGAATAGCCGTAGGCGGCCACATTGCGTAAGTGGTCACATGGTGGCTCCGAGAGAGATTCTCGCGTAAAATACAGAGGTAGCCATTACTCCAATCGGTCCTAGACAAAAACGAATTTTCCCGAAGGATATATTATCAAATAGATATTAGAAAAACACCTTGAGGATGGATTCTAAACAACGTTTGCCATGTTTCTGTCGATATTATGGAGCTAATTTGGAATATTTTTTCGGCGTTGTGGTGACCGCAATTTCCGGGCGATTTCTCAGCCAAACGTGAAGAACAAAGGAAGCTGTTTCGCCTACAAAAATAATGTTTTGGGAAAAAAATGAACTTTGGCTATCTACCTGGGAGTCTCGTGAGTGAAAACATCCGAAGTTCATCAAAGGTAAACGATTTAATTTGATTGCTTTTCTGATTTCCGTGACAAGGTTACCTGCTGCTAGCAAGGCATAATGCTATGCTAGGCTATGATAAACTTACACAAATGCTTGTCTAGCGTTGACTGTAAAGCATATTTTGAAAATCTGAGATGACAGTGTGATTAACAAAAGGCTAAGTTGTGTCTCAATATATTTCATTTGTGATTTTCATGAATAGGAATATTTTCTAGGGATATTTATGTCCGCTGCGTTATGCTAATTAGTTTCAGGTGATGATTACGCTCCCGCATGCGGGTTTGGGAGTCACTAGAGGTTAACTGACAAGCTGTAACGACGTTCTTCGTTTGTCGAAAGAGAGTCGGACCGAAATGCAGCGTGTTGGTTACTCATGTTACTCATGTTTTTTAATGGAACAAACGCGGTACATGAAATAACTGATACAAATACAAAAACCAACAAAACGGAACGTGAAACCTAATTACAGCCGATCTGGTGAAACTACACAGAGACAGGAACAATCACCCACGAAATACAAAGTGAAACCCAGGCTACCTAAATACGAGAATCACCTGACTCTGATTGAGAACCGCCTCAGGCAGCCAAACCTATGCAACACCCCTACTCAGCCGCAATCCCAATAACTAAAAAACCCCACTATGATATACAACAACATAAACCCATGTCACACCCTGGCCTGACCAACTAATTAACAAAAACACAAAATACTAACACCAAGGCGTGACAGAACCCACCC
>NW_027010044.1:0-15000 GCF_036934945.1 Oncorhynchus masou masou
GGAGAAACACTCTATAGGACCGTTGTCTGTAATGGCAGAGAGGGGGCTATCTCCACATAACTGGACCTCTCTATTGAATGTTGGGTTAATAAGGAGAAACAATCTATAGGACCGTTGTCTGTAATGGCAGAGAGTGGGGCTATCTCCACATAACTGGACCTCTCTACTGAATGTTGGGTTAAGAAGAAACACTCTATAGGACCGTTGTCTGTAATGGCAGAGAGTGGGGCTATCTCCACATAACTGGACCTCTACTGAATGTTGTGTTAAGGAGAAACACTCTATAGGACCGTTGTCTGTAATGGCAGAGAGTGGGGCTATCTCCACATAACTGGACCTCTCTACTGAATGTTGGGTTAAGGAGAAACACTCTATAGGACCGTTGTCTGTAATGGCAGAGAGTGGGGCTATCTCCACATAACTGGACCTCTCTACTGAATGTTGGGTTAAGGAGAAACACTCTATAGGACCGTTGTCTGTAATGGCAGAGAGGGGGGCTATCTCCACATAACTGGACCTCTCTATTGAATGTTGGGTTAATAAGGAGAAACAATCTATAGGACCGTTGTCTGTAATGGCAGAGAGTGGGGCTATCTCCACATAACTGGACCTCTCTACTGAATGTTGGGTTAAGGAGAAACACTCTATAGGACCGTTGTCTGTAATGGCAGAGAGTGGGGCTATCTCCACATAACTGGACCTCTCTACTGAATGTTGTGTTAAGGAGAAACACTCTATAGGACCGTTGTCTGTAATGGCAGAGAGTGGGGCTATCTCCACATAACTGGACCTCTCTACTGAATGTTGGGTTAAGGAGAAACACTCTATAGGACCGTTGTCTGTAATGGCAGAGAGTGGGGCTATCTCCACATAACTGGACCTCTCTACTGAATGTTGGGTTAAGGAGAAACACTCTATAGGACCGTTGTCTGTAATGGCAGAGAGTGGGGCTATCTCCACATAACTGGACCTCTCTACTGAATGTTGGGTTAAGGAGAAACACTCTATAGGACCGTTGTCTGTAATGGCAGAGAGTGGGGCTATCTCCACATAACTGGACCTCTCTATTGAATGTTGGGTTAATAAGGAGAAACAATCTATAGGACCGTTGTCTGTAATGGCAGAGAGTGGGGCTATCTCCACATAACTGGACCTCTCTACTGAATGTTGGGTTAAGGAGAAACACTCTATAGGACCGTTGTCTGTAATGGCAGAGAGTGGGGCTATCTCCACATAACTGGACCTATCTATTGAATGTTGGGTTAAGGAGAAACACTCTATAGGACCGTTGTCTGTAATGGCAGAGAGGGGGCTATCTCCACATAACTGGACCTCTCTATTGAATGTTGGGTTAATAAGGAGAAACAATCTATAGGACCGTTGTCTGTAATGGCAGAGAGTGGGGCTATCTCCACATAACTGGACCTCTCTACTGAATGTTGGGTTAAGGAGAAACACTCTATAGGACCGTTGTCTGTAATGGCAGAGAGTGGGGCTATCTCCACATAACTGACCTCTACTGAATGTTGTGCCAAGGAGAAACACCCTATAGGACCGTTGTCTGTAATGGCAGAGAGTGGGGCTATCTCCACATAACTGGACCTCTCTACTGAATGTTGGGTTAAGGAGAAACACTCTATAGGACCGTTGTCTGTAATGGCAGAGAGTGGGCTATTCCACATAACTGGACCTCTCTACTGAATGTTGGGTTAAGGAGAAACACTCTATAGGACCGTTGTCTGTAATGGCAGAGAGGCTATCTCCACATAACTGGACCTCTCTACTGAATGTTGGGTTAAGGAGAAACACTCTATAGGACCGCTGTCTGTAATGTATAGAGTGGGGCTATCTCCACATAACTGGACCTCTCTATTGAATGTTGGGTTAATAAGGAGAAACAATCTATAGGACCGTTGTCTGTAATGGCAGAGAGTGGGCTATCTCCACATAACTGGACCTCTCTACTGAATGTTGGGTTAAGGAGAAACACTCTATAGGACCGTTGTCTGTAATGGCAGAGAGTGGGGCTATCTCCACATAACTGGACCTATCTATTGAATGTTGGGTTAAGGAGAAACACTCTATAGGACCGTTGTCTGTAATGGCAGAGAGGGGGGCTATCTCCACATAACTGGACCTCTCTACTGAATGTTGGGTTAATAAGGAGAAACAATCTATAGGACCGTTGTCTGTAATGGCAGAGAGTGGGGCTATCTCCACATAACTGGACCTATCTATTGAATGTTGGGTTAAGGAGAAACACTCTATAGGACCGTTGTCTGTAATGGCAGAGAGGGGGGCTATCTCCACATAACTGGACCTCTCTATTGAATGTTGGGTTAATAAGGAGAAACAATCTATAGGACCGTTGTCTGTAATGGCAGAGAGTGGGGCTATCTCCACATAACTGGACCTTCTACTGAATGTTGGGTTAAGAAGAAACACTCTATAGGACCGTTGTCTGTAATGGCAGAGAGTGGGGCTATCTCCACATAACTGGACCTCTCTACTGAATGTTGTGTTAAGGAGAAACACTCTATAGGACCGTTGTCTGTAATGGCAGAGAGTGGGGCTATCTCCACATAACTGGACCTCTCTACTGAATGTTGGGTTAAGGAGAAACACTCTATAGGACCGTTGTCTGTAATGGCAGAGAGGGGGCTATCTCCACATAACTGGACCTCTCTATTGAATGTTGGGTTAATAAGGAGAAACAATCTATAGGACCGTTGTCTGTAATGGCAGAGAGTGGGGCTATCTCCACATAACTGGACCTCTCTACTGAATGTTGGGTTAAGGAGAAACACTCTATAGGACCGTTGTCTGTAATGGCAGAGAGTGGGGCTATCTCCACATAACTGGACCTCTCTACTGAATGTTGTGTTAAGGAGAAACACTCTATAGGACCGTTGTCTGTAATGGCAGAGAGTGGGGCTATCTCCACATAACTGGACCTCTCTACTGAATGTTGGGTTAAGGAGAAACACTCTATAGGACCGTTGTCTGTAATGGCAGAGAGTGGGGCTATCTCCACATAACTGGACCTCTCTACTGAATGTTGGGTTAAGGAGAAACACTCTATAGGACCGTTGTCTGTAATGGCAGAGAGTGGGGCTATCTCCACATAACTGGACCTCTCTACTGAATGTTGGGTTAAGGAGAAACACTCTATAGGACCGTTGTCTGTAATGGCAGAGAGTGGGGCTATCTCCACATAACTGGACCTCTCTATTGAATGTTGGGTTAATAAGGAGAAACAATCTATAGGACCGTTGTCTGTAATGGCAGAGAGTGGGGCTATCTCCACATAACTGGACCTCTCTACTGAATGTTGGGTTAAGGAGAAACACTCTATAGGACCGTTGTCTGTAATGGCAGAGAGTGGGGCTATCTCCACATAACTGGACCTATCTATTGAATGTTGGGTTAAGGAGAAACACTCTATAGGACCGTTGTCTGTAATGGCAGAGAGGGGGGCTATCTCCACATAACTGGACCTCTCTATTGAATGTTGGGTTAATAAGGAGAAACAATCTATAGGACCGTTGTCTGTAATGGCAGAGAGTGGGGCTATCTCCACATAACTGGACCTCTCTACTGAATGTTGGGTTAAGGAGAAACACTCTATAGGACCGTTGTCTGTAATGGCAGAGAGTGGGGCTATCTCCACATAACTGGACCTCTCTACTGAATGTTGTGTTAAGGAGAAACACTCTATAGGACCGTTGTCTGTAATGGCAGAGAGTGGGGCTATCTCCACATAACTGGACCTCTCTACTGAATGTTGGGTTAAGGAGAAACACTCTATAGGACCGTTGTCTGTAATGGCAGAGAGTGGGGCTATCTCCACATAACTGGACCTCTCTACTGAATGTTGGGTTAAGGAGAAACACTCTATAGGACCGTTGTCTGTAATGGCAGAGAGTGGGGCTATCTCCACATAACTGGACCTCTCTACTGAATGTTGGGTTAAGGAGAAACACTCTATAGGACCGTTGTCTGTAATGGCAGAGAGTGGGGCTATCTCCACATAACTGGACCTCTCTATTGAATGTTGGGTTAATAAGGAGAAACAATCTATAGGACCGTTGTCTGTAATGGCAGAGAGTGGGGCTATCTCCACATAACTGGACCTCTCTACTGAATGTTGGGTTAAGGAGAAACACTCTATAGGACCGTTGTCTGTAATGGCAGAGAGTGGGGCTATCTCCACATAACTGGACCTATCTATTGAATGTTGGGTTAAGGAGAAACACTCTATAGGACCGTTGTCTGTAATGGCAGAGAGGGGGCTATCTCCACATAACTGGACCTCTCTATTGAATGTTGGGTTAATAAGGAGAAACAATCTATAGGACCGTTGTCTGTAATGGCAGAGAGTGGGGCTATCTCCACATAACTGGACCTCTCTACTGAATGTTGGGTTAAGGAGAAACACTCTATAGGACCGTTGTCTGTAATGGCAGAGAGTGGGGCTATCTCCACATAACTGGACCTCTCTATTGAATGTTGGGTTAAGGAGAAACACTCTATAGGACCGTTGTCTGTAATGGCAGAGAGTGGGGCCATCTCCACATAACTGGACCTCTCTACTGAATGTTGGGTTAAGGAGAAACACTCTATAGGACCGTTGTCTGTAATGGCAGAGAGTGGGGCTATCTCCACATAACTGGACCTCTCTACTGAATGTTGGGTTAAGGAGAAACACTCTATAGGACCGTTGTCTGTAATGGCAGAGAGTGGGGCTATCTCCACATAACTGGACCTCTCTATTGAATGTTGGGTTAATAAGGAGAAACAATCTATAGGACCGTTGTCTGTAATGGCGAGAGTGGGGCTATCTCCACATAACTGGACCTCTCTACTGAATGCTGGGTTAAGGAGAAACACTCTATAGGACCGTTGTCTGTAATGGCAGAGAGTGGGGCTATCTCCACATAACTGGACCTTCTACTGAATGTTGTGTTAGGGAGAAACACTCTATAGGACCGTTGTCTGTAATGGCAGAGAGTGGGGCTATCTCCACATAACTGGACCTCTCTACTGAATGTTGGGTTAAGGGAGAAACACTCTATAGGACCGTTGTCTGTAATGGCAGAGAGTGGGGCTATCTCCACATAACTGGACCTCTCTACTGAATGTTGGGTTAAGGAGAAACACTCTATAGGACCGTTGTCTGTAATGGCAGAGAGTGGGGCTATCTCCACATAACTGGACCTCTCTACTGAATGTTGGGTTAAGGAGAAACACTCTATAGGACCGTTGTCTGTAATGGCAGAGAGTGGGGCTATCTCCACATAACTGGACCTCTCTATTGAATGTTATGTTAATAAGGAGAAACAATCTATAGGACCGTTGTCTGTAATGGCAGAGAGTGGGGCTATCTCCACATAACTGGACCTCTCTACTGAATGTTGGGTTAAGGAGAAACACTCTATAGGACCGTTGTCTGTAATGGCAGAGAGTGGGGCTATCTCCACATAACTGGACCTATCTATTGAATGTTGGGTTAAGGAGAAACACTCTATAGGACCGTTGTCTGTAATGGCAGAGAGGGGCCATCTCCACATAACTGGACCTCTCTATTGAATGTTGGGTTAATAAGGAGAAACAATCTATAGGACCGTTGTCTGTAATGGCAGAGAGTGGGGCTATCTCCACATAACTGGACCTCTACTGAATGTTGGGTTAAGGAGAAACACTCTATAGGACCGTTGTCTGTAATGGCAGAGAGTGGGGCTATCTCCACATAACTGGACCTATCTATTGAATGTTGGAGTTAAGGAGAAACACTCTATAGGACCGTTGTCTGTAATGGCAGAGAGGGGGCCATCTCCACATAACTGGACCTCTCTATTGAATGTTGGGTTAATAAGGAGAAACAATCTATAGGACCGTTGTCTGTAATGGCAGAGAGTGGGGCTATCTCCACATAACTGGACCTCTCTACTGAATGTTGGGTTAAGGAGAAACACTCTATAGGACCGTTGTCTGTAATGGCAGAGAGTGGGGCTATCTCCACATAACTGGACCTCTCTACTGAATGTTGGGTTAAGGAGAAACACTCTATAGGACCGTTGTCTGTAATGGCAGGGAGAGTGGGGCTATCTCCACATAACTGGACCTCTCTACTGAATGTTGGGTTAAGGAGAAACACTCTATAGGACCGTTGTCTGTAATGGCAGAGAGTGGGGCTATCTCCACATAACTGGACCTCTCTACTGAATGTTGGGTTAAGGAGAAACACTCTATAGGACCGTTGTCTGTAATGGCAGAGAGTGGGGCTATCTCCACATAACTGGACCTCTCTACTGAATGTTGGGTTAAGGGAGAAACACTCTATAGGACCGTTGTCTGTAATGGCAGAGAGTGGGGCTATCTCCACATAACTGGACCTCTCTACTGAATGTTGGGTTAAGGAGAAACACTCTATAGGACCGTTGTCTGTAATGGCAGAGAGTGGGGCTATCTCCACATAACTGGACCTCTCTATTGAATGTTGGGTTAATAAGGAGAAACAATCTATAGGACCGTTGTCTGTAATGGCAGAGAGTGGGGCTATCTCCACATAACTGGACCTCTCTACTGAATGTTGGGTTAAGGAGAAACACTCTATAGGACCGTTGTCTGTAATGGCAGAGAGTGGGGCTATCTCCACATAACTGGACCTATCTATTGAATGTTGGGTTAAGGAGAAACACTCCTATAGGACCGTTGTCTGTAATGGCAGAGAGGGGGCTATCTCCACATAACTGGACCTCTCTATTGAATGTTGGGTTAATAAGGAGAAACACTCTATAGGACCGTTGTCTGTAATGGCAGAGAGTGGGGCTATCTCCACATAACTGGACCTCTCTACTGAATGTTGGGTTAAGGAGAAACACTCTATAGGACCGTTGTCTGTAATGGCAGAGAGTGGGGCTATCTCCACATAACTGGACCTATCTATTGAATGTTGGGTTAAGGAGAAACACTCTATAGGACCGTTGTCTGTAATGGCAGAGAGGGGGCCATCTCCACATAACTGGACCTCTCTACTGAATGTTGGGTTAATAAGGAGAAACACTCTATAGGACCGTTGTCTGTAATGGCAGAGAGTGGGGCTATCTCCACATAACTGGACCTCTCTACTGAATGTTGGGTTAAGGAGAAACACTCTATAGGACCGTTGTCTGTAATGGCAGAGAGTGGGGCTATCTCCACATAACTGGACCTCTCTACTGAATGTTGGGTTAAGGAGAAACACTCTATAGGACCGTTGTCTGTAATGGCAGAGAGTGGGGCTATCTCCACATAACTGGACCTCTCTACTGAATGTTGGGTTAAGGAGAAACACTCTATAGGACCGTTGTCTGTAATGGCAGAGAGTGGGGCTATCTCCACATAACTGGACCTCTCTACTGAATGTTGGGTTAAGGAGAAACACTCTATAGGACCGTTGTCTGTAATGGCAGAGAGTGGGGCTATCTCCACATAACTGGACCTCTCTATTGAATGTTGGGTTAATAAGGAGAAACACTCTATAGGACCGTTGTCTGTAATGGCAGAGAGTGGGGCTATCTCCACATAACTGGACCTCTCTACTGAATGTTGGGTTAAGGGAGAAACACTCTATAGGACCGTTGTCTGTAATGGCAGAGAGTGGGGCTATCTCCACATAACTGGACCTCTCTACTGAATGTTGGGTTAAGGAGAAACACTCTATAGGACCGTTGTCTGTAATGGCAGAGAGTGGGGCTATCTCCACATAACTGGACCTCTCTATTGAATGTTGGGTTAATAAGGAGAAACAATCTATAGGACCGTTGTCTGTAATGGCAGAGAGTGGGGCTATCTCCACATAACTGGACCCTATTGAATGTTGGTTAATAAGGAGAAACACCATAGGGACTCGTTATCTGTAATGGCAGAGAGTGGGGGCTATCTCCACATAACTGGACCTTCTACTGAATGTTGGGTTAAGAAGAAACACTCTATAGACCGTTGTCTGTAATGGCAGAGAGTGGGGCTATCTCCACATAACTGGACCTCTCTACTGAATGTTGGGTTAAGGAGAAACACTCTATAGGACCGTTGTCTGTAATGGCAGAGAGTGGGGCTATCTCCACATAACTGGACCTCTCTATTGAATGTTGGGTTAATAAGGAGAAACAATCTATAGGACCGTTGTCTGTAATGGCAGAGAGTGGGGCTATCTCCACATAACTGGACCTCTCTACTGAATGTTGGGTTAAGGAGAAACACTCTATAGGACCGTTGTCTGTAATGGCAGAGAGGGGGCTATCTCCACATAACTGGACCTCTCTATTGAATGTTGGGTTAATAAGGAGAAACAATCTATAGGACCGTTGTCTGTAATGGCAGAGAGTGGGGCTATCTCCACATAACTGGACCTCTCTACTGAATGTTGGGTTAAGGAGAAACACTCTATAGGACCGTTGTCTGTAATGGCGAGAGTGGGGCTATCTCCACATAACTGGACCTCTCTACTGAATGTTGTGTTAAGGAGAAACACTCTATAGGACCGTTGTCTGTAATGGCAGAGAGTGGGGCTATCTCCACATAACTGGACCTCTCTACTGAATGTTGGGTTAAGGAGAAACACTCTATAGGACCGTTGTCTGTAATGGCAGAGAGTGGGGCCATCTCCACATAACTGGACCTCTCTACTGAATGTTGGGTTAAGGAGAAACACTCTATAGGACCGTTGTCTGTAATGGCAGAGAGTGGGGCTATCTCCACATAACTGGACCTCTCTACTGAATGTTGGGTTAAGGAGAAACACTCTATAGGACCGTTGTCTGTAATGGCAGAGAGTGGGGCTATCTCCACATAACTGGACCTCTCTATTGAATGTTGGGTTAATAAGGAGAAACAATCTATAGGACCGTTGTCTGTAATGGCAGAGAGTGGGCTATCTCCACATAACTGGACCTCTCTACTGAATGTTGGGTTAAGGAGAAACACTCTATAGGACCGTTGTCTGTAATGGCAGAGAGTGGGGCTATCTCCACATAACTGGACCTCTCTATTGAATGTTGGGTTAATAAGGAGAAACAATCTATAGGACCGTTGTCTGTAATGGCAGAGAGTGGGGCTATCTCCACATAACTGGACCTCTCTACTGAATGTTGGGTTAAGGGAGAAACACTCTATAGGACCGTTGTCTGTAATGGCAGAGAGTGGGGCTATCTCCACATAACTGGACCTATCTATTGAATGTTGGGTTAAGGAGAAACACTCTATAGGACCGTTGTCTGTAATGGCAGAGAGTGGGGCTATCTCCACATAACTGGACCTCTCTATTGAATGTTGGGTTAATAAGGAGAAACAATCTATAGGACCGTTGTCTGTAATGGCAGAGAGTGGGGCTATCTCCACATAACTGGACCTCTCTACTGAATGTTGGGTTAAGGAGAAACACTCTATAGGACCGTTGTCTGTAATGGCAGAGAGTGGGGCTATCTCCACATAACTGGACCTCTCTACTGAATGTTGGGTTAGAGAAAACACCTATAGACCGTTGTCTGTAATGGCAGAGAGTGGGCCATTCCCCACATAACTGGACCTCTACGGGAATGTTGCTGTGAGAAACACTCTATAGGACCGTTGTGTCTGTAATGGCAGAGAGTGGGGCTATCTCCACAACGGACCTCTCTACTGAATGTTGGGTTAAGGGAGGAAACACTCTATAGGACCGTTGTCTGTAATGGCAGAGAGTGGCTATCTCACATAACTGGACCTCTATTGAATGTTGGGTTAATATGAGAAACAATCTATAGGACCGTTGTCTGTAATGGCAGAGAGTGGGCTATCTCCACATAACTGGACCTCTCTACTGAATGTTGGGTTAAGGAGAAACACTTCTATAGGACCGTTGTCTGTAATGGCAGAGAGTGGGGCTATCTCCACATAACTGGACCTCTATTGAATGTTGGGTTAAGGGAGAAACACTCTATAGGACCGTTGTCTGTAATGGCAGAGAGTGGGGCTATCTCCATAACTGGACCTCTCTACTGAATGTTGGGTTAAGGAGAAACAATCTATAGGACCGTTGTCTGTAATGGCAGAGAGTGGGGCTATCTCCACATAACTGGACCTCTCTATTGAATGTTGGGTTGGGAGAAACACTCTATAGGACCGTTGTCTGTAATGGCAGAGAGGGGGGCTATCTCCACATAACGGGACCTCTCTACTGAATGTTGGGTTGGAGAAACACTCTATAGGACCGTTGTCTGTAATGGCAGAGAATCTCCACATAACTGGACCTCTCTATTGAATAAGGAGACCTTTGTCTGTAATGGCAGAGACTGGGGACCACATAACTGGCCCTCTCATTGAATGTTGGGTTAATAAGGAGTTAGGACCTTTGTTAAGGACTGGACCTCCGTGAAAAGATCGAGCTCTTTATAGCTTCAGAGGACATGTGGTGTAAAAGAGCCATGTTGCTTGTTCTTTTTAGAAAATACTTCTGAGTATTCTTTTTGCCTTTTTATGTCCAGTCCTCTTCAGTTTACCAGTTTCTTTTAACTGTTAACCTCCGCTTTTTAGGGGCTCTGCGCCTTATACCCGGAGATCTCTTTTTTGGTGCTTTGAGAGCATGCGCCGGCCTTCTTGATGCTCTGGTGACGCCCTTCTGGTCATAGCATTGGCTACAACCTCACTTACAATATTTTTAGCCGCTGATTTTAAATGTGGTTTGGCTATGCTGAGGCCTCTCTCTTCATAAACGTAAAACCATCCTAAAGAGGTTAAAATCTACCCCTCATCCCCGAACCGTACATAGTATGAGACATAACGGTTAGGGTCGAGATGGTGGTTGTGTACCATAACCATTTGAATATATTTGTATTATGTTTATAAAAAATATAAATATAATACTAATAATATAATGAAGTAGATATGTAGAGGTTTTGGTGGGTCTAAAAAGTGGAGTTTTACAATTGTTTTACCATAAGTAAATTCGATATTTTCGTTCTGATCTGTTTTAAGTTTGACGTTTTTTCAATATATTTCTTGCTTACAGGTACGTAGTGTGGCTTGTGATAGTTAACAGTGAACACATCACCATCCTTTCCCTCTATATGAACTGTTCTCAAGAGGGCACATAACTGTCTCCTACCCTTTGATAGGATATGATGTCAGTATACACAAATATGTTGTAAAACCCTGCATGTACAGTATATCTGCAGGGAATGGGAATAATTTATCTCTCACATGCGTCCATTTATTGGAACTCATCCCCAACATTTAGGCTAAATTTATAACCCCGTCAGCATCCTTGAGATTTGTACACGTTAATGAATAGGGTTGTAGTTCAAGAGTATTTCCATATTGTTCAGGGTTAGGAGCTCATTCAACTCTGAGACAGTCCTCTCTACAGTTCTATAGAACCCTTTTTTAATCTTTTAAGTTTTGGGGGTTCCGATATCCTTTTGCAATAAAACTCACAGACTCTATCCTTTGATATTATACCAACTATGGGGATACGTAATCTCTCTGAGACCTACTTCTCAGGCCTCTGATAACTCTATAGGCTTTGGAAAATTGGTTGTATAATTGGTTATTCATATATATATGTGCAGACGCATTACTGGGGAGAGTCAGGTAGAATCCATGGTGTTCCATGATGCACTCCTGTGTACACTCGAATGATGTTGTTTTCATCATGCAAGAGGGTTTTAAGTTTACCCCGATACCTCCACCACATTGTGCTCTAATACCCAACTGTTGAACTTTTGGGGCCTATTTTCCAAATAGAGAAACACCCATTTTTACCCTTTTCTCTCTATTGATCCAGAATCTCCTCCACATAAGACATTGTCTTTGCCCAACTGTACCTTCTGGAGTTCCTTCTCATAAAAAGGAACCCTCTATAAGCTCCCCGTCACAATCCTTTAACTTGTAGACATTCGGTAACTGTGAACAACTCATCGCTGTAACCTTGCTCATATTTTTGTCGAGAACACCCCCTCAACTTGGATATATGTACCAAGTCCTCCACTATGAATTTAAAATCAATTTTCTTCTTACGGCGAAGGGGAACAAACCATACATATATTTAAAGGCTTGTTAAGAAATTTCAGAAGAGACCTCAGAGGGCTTCATCCGTATACTCCTTATGGTAGCTGTAGTTGTAACCCTTTACTAAATCTTGAACTATATCCACATATCTATGGCTGTGGTGAGTCGTAAAGTATTTCCACATCCTCTCCTGTTAAGTTCTGTTAACGTGTTTAACAACTGAAGCTTTCAAATCCGAACCTGTAGCAAAATGTACGATATTGTGCTTCTTCATGAGTTTCTGAAAAGTATTAAACCCTTTACAGCCGTCAGTCTGCACTTTCTTGGGGGCTCCTCCTTCCTTCAAGATAGAGTCAAAGGCCCGAGTCACATCTGCCCCGCTCTTATTTTTTAAGACCCTTATAAATGCTGTTTTTTAGAGAAAATATCTATAACCATTAGAATGTAAAGTGATTTCCATCATTTTATCTGCAAGACCCTGCATGTCACATAAGAACCGTCTGAAACTGGGACAAGGGATGGGTAGAAAACTCTATTTCAGGGAAATTGTTTTTGGCATGGTTTGCGTGGTAGTGTAACCATCCTGCTCTGCCAGCCATTCATTCACTTGACTGCTCAACTGCTACCTGTTTCTTCTCGCCTAGCCTCTGAACTCTCTCCTTCCCCATAAGACCTCACATGAGGGGGTATTATTAAAGACCCTGGGTTAGAGGGGGTATTATTAAAGACCTGGGTTAGAGGGGGGTATTATTGGAAGACCCAAGAGAGGGGGTATTATTAAAGACCCCAGCTTGGAGGGGTACAATAAAGACCCTGGAAGTTAGGGGATATTAAAGACCCCAAGTTAGAGGGGTATGGTTAAAGACCCTAAAGAGAGGGGTATTATTAAAGACCCTGGGTTAGAGGGGGCTTATGAAGACCCTGGGTTAGAGGGATATTATTAAAGACCCTGGGTTAGAAGGGGCAAGGCTAAAGACCCTGGGTTAGAGGGGTATTATTAAAGACCCTGGGTTAGGAGTCACCCATGCATGGACCTGGTTTACATTTACAGACTTGTATTGAATCTTAAGACACACACATCCATTATTAAGTATATAAACAACAATTATGATACATGTTTCAATTTAACGGTGTTTCAAACAAATAAACTAAAACATGTCCCTAGTTTCTAGGGTTTAGGTTTAGGGTTAGGTCTCCCCGATGTCTTACATGACTCATGATTTGTCCATTTTCAACACACGCTCTGCATTAACCCTGTATGGTGGGGTGTGTAGAGCGATACATTAACCCCTGTATGGTGGGGTGTGTAGAGCGATATATTAACCCCTGTATGGTGGGGTGTGTAGAGCGATACATTAACCCCTGTATGGTGGGGTGTGTAGAGCGATACATTAACCCCTGTATTTTGGGGGTGTGTGAGCGATACATTAACCCCTGTATGGTGGGGTGTGTAGAGCGAACATTAACCCCTGTTTATGGTGGGGTGTGTAACATCGTATACATTAACCCCTGTATGGTGGGTTGTGTATATCTAATTAACCTCTGTATGGTGGGGTGTGTAGAGCGATACATTAACCCCTGTATGGTGGGGTGTGCCAGAAAGAGCATCAGCCAATCCCTGTATGGTGGGTGTGTAGAGCGACCATTAACCACTGTATGGTGGGGCGTGTAGAGATACATTAACCCCTGTATGGTGGGATGTAGATCGACACATTAACCTTCAGTTCATGTAGGAAAGCGATACATTAACCCCTGTATGGTGGGGTAGAGCGACACAAACCCCTGTATGGTGGTTGTGTAGAGCGACACATTAACCACTGTATGGTGGGTTGGACCACATTAACCCCTGTATGGTGGGTTGTGTAGAGCGATACATTAACCCCTGCAGGACCACAGACCCCTGTAGGGGTTGTGTAGAGCGACACATTAACCCCTGTATGGTGGGGTGTGTAGAGCGATACATTAACCACTGTATGGTGGGCTGTGTAGAGCGACATATTAACCCCTGTATGGTGGGGTGTGTAGAGCACATTAACCCCTGTAGGCTCTGACCAGCGATACATTAACCCCCTGCATGGTGGGGTGTCCAGAGCGACATTAACCCCTGTATGGTGGGGGTGTGTAGAGCGACACATTAACCCCTGTATGGTGGGGTGTGTAGAGCGATACATTAACCCCTGTATGGTGGGTTGTGACCACGATATATTAAACCTGTATGGTGGGGTGTGGAGCCATTAACCCCTGTATGGTGGGTTGACCAGTAGAGCGGTATAAACCCCTGTATGGTGGGGTGTGTAGAGCGATACATTAACCCCTGTAGTGGGTTGTGTAGGCGATGGTATATTAACCCCTGTATGGTGGGGTGGACCACAGGGACCCCTGTAGGGCTGTGTAGAGCTTATATATTAACCCCTGTATGGTGGGTGTGTAGAGCGATACATTAACCACTGTATGGTGGGGTGTGTAGAGCGATACATTAACCCCTGTATGGTGGGGTGGTAGAGCGATCATTGGGTCCCTGTATGGTGGGGTGTGTAGAGCGACATTAACCCCCTGTATGGTGGGGTGTGTAGAGCGATACATTAACCCCTGTATGGTGGGGTGGTAGAGCCTGCATTAACCCCTGTATGGTGGGGTGTGACCAGCGATACATAACCCCCTGTAGGACCACATTAACCCCCTGTATGGTGTGGTCTGACCAGCGACACATTAAACCTGTAGGAGCCATTAACCCCTGTATGGTGGGGTGTGTAGAGCAATACATTAACCCCTGTATGGTGGGGTGTGTAGAGCGATACATTAACCCCTGTATGGTGGGGTCTGACCAGCGATACATTAAACCCGCTGGTGGGCAGTAGAGCGATACATTAACCCCTGTAGGGCTCTGACCAGCGATGGTATAAACTGCATAACATTGTAAGTGCTCAAAAGCGTTTTTTTATTCTCTCCAGGGCTCTGATTGCCCATTGCGATGGT
>NW_027010044.1:20000-36065 GCF_036934945.1 Oncorhynchus masou masou
ATGTTTGACCCCATAATGGTTAAGGCTGAGATTGAGCGGTCAAACTGATCCAGAAACTGCTTCTGTCTAACCAGGAGTCAGACATACAGACTTGAGTCTGGCTATAGGTTTTCTGTAGCCACAGCTTCTATGGATCACTACTCAGACAGGCAGACAGAGTTTGACTGATGTTCCGCATAATGAAAACAGCTCCAATCACTGAAACTGATTGATAATGCCTTGGTGCTCATGCACAGCCAAAGCTAGTCGAGCTCTACATCAGACTCTCTCTCTCATGTTCAAGGCCTGTGTCTCTCTCCTGTTGTCTCCCTCTCTGCTGTCTGCTGTCTCTCTCTCTGCTGTCTCTCTCACTTTATATGCTGTCTATCTCTGCTGTCTCTCTAACTTTCTCTGCTGTCTTCCTCTCTTTCTCTGCTGTCTCTCTCTCTGCTGTGTCTCTCACTTTCTCTGCTGTCTGTCTATCTCTCTGCTGTCTCTCTCACTTTCCCTGCTGTCTCTCTCACTCTCTCTGATGCCTCTTCTCTGCTGTCTGCTGTCTACTGTCTGCTGTCTCTCTCACTCACTGCTGTCTGCTTTCTATCTCTCTGCTGTCTCTAACTCACTCTATCTCTGCTGTCTCTACTGTCTATCTGTCTGCTGTCTCTCTCACTTCCTCTGTCTCTCTCACTTTCTCTGCTGTCTCTCTTACTTTCTCTGCTGTCTCTCTCACTTTCTGCTGCTGTCTCTCGTTCTACTTTCTCTGCTGTCTCTCTCACTTTCTCGGCTGTCTTTCTCACTTTCTGCTGTCTTTCTCTGCTCTCTCTCACTTTCTCTGCTGTCTCTCTGCTGTCTCTTCTCACTTTCTCTGCTGTCTCTCTCCGCTGTTCTCTCTGCTTTCTTGCTGTCACTTTCTCCGCTGTCTCTCTGCTGTCTCTCTCACTTTTCTGCTCTCTCTCTCTGCTGTCTCTCTCACTTTCTCTGCTGTCTCTCTCTTTATCTGCTGTTCTCTATCACTTTATTCTGTTCTCTCTGCTGTTCCTCTCCGCTGTCTTCTCTCTCCGCTGTCTCTTCTTCACTTCTGCTGTCTCTCTCTGCTGTCTCTCTCCACTTTCTCTGCTGTCTCTCTCACTTTATCTGCTGTCTCTATCACTTTCTCTGCTGTCTCTCTCTCTGTTGTCTCTCTCACTTTCTCTGCTGTCTCTCTGACTTTCTCGGCTGTCTCTCTCACTTTCTCTGCTCTCTCTCACTTTCTCTGCTGTCTCTCACTTTCTCTGCTGTCTCTCTCTCTGCTGTCTCTCTCACTTTCTCTGCTGTCTCTCTCTGCTGTCTCTCTCTCTCTCTCTGCTGTCTCTCTCACTTTCTCTGATGTCTCTCTCTCTGCTGTCTCTCTAACTTTCTCTGCTGTCTCTCTCACTTTCTCTGCTGTCTCTCTCTGCTGTCTCTCTAACTTTTTCTGCTGTCTCTCTCACTTTCTCTGCTGTCTCTACTTCTGTCTCTCTCACTTTCTCTGCTGTCTCTCACTTTCTCTGCTGTCTCTCTCTGCTGTCTCTCTCACTTTCTCTGCTGTCTCTCCGCTGTCTCTTCTCTGGTGTCTCTCTCACTTTCTCTGATGTCTCTCTCTCTGCTGTCTCTCTAACTTTCTGATGTCTCTCTGCTGTCTCTAACTTTCTCTGCTGTCTCTCTCACTTTCTCTGATTTCTCTCTCTCCGCTGTCTCTCTCTGCTTTCTCTGATGTCTCTTCTCTGCTGTCTCACTCTCTGCTGTCTCTCTCACTTTCTCTGATGTCTCTCTCTGCTGTCTCTCTAACATTCTCTGATGTCTCTCTCACTTTCTGCTGTCTCTCTCTCTGCTGTCTCTCTCTAATTTCTCTGCTGTCTATCTCTCTGCTGTCTCTCACTTTCTATGCTGTCTATCTGTCTCTCTCACTTCCTCTGTCTCTCTCTACTTTCTCTGCTGCTCTCTCACTTTCTCTTGCTGTCTTCCTCTCCTACTCTGCTCTTCTAACTTTCTCTGCTGTCTCTCTCACTTTCTGCTCTCATTCACTTTCTCTGCAGTCTCTCTCTGCTGTCTCTCTCACTTTCTCTGCTGTCTCTCTCTGGTGTCTGTCTCACTTTCTGCTGTCTCTCACTTTCTCTGCTGTCTCTCTAACTTTCTCTGCTGTCTCTCTCACTTTCTGCTGTCTCTCTCTCCGCTGTCTCTCTCTCTGCTGTCTCTCTCACTTTCTCTGCTGTCTCTCTCTGCTGTCTCTCTCACTTTCTCTGCTGTCTCTATCACTTTCTCTGCTGTCTCTCTCTCTGCTGTCTCTCTCACTTTCTCTGCTGTCTCTCTCACTTTCTCTGCTGTCTCTCACTTTCTCTGCTGTCTCTCTCTCTGTCTGTCTCTTTCTATGATCACTTTCTCTGCTGTCTCTCTCTCTGCTGTCTCTCTCACTTTCTCTGATGTCCTCTGTCTCCTCCGCTGTCTCTCTCTCTTCTGCTGTCACTTCTCTCACTTTCTCTTGCTCTGATGTCTCTCTCTGCTGTCTCTCTCACTTTCTCTGCTGTCTCTCTCTCTGCTGTGTCTCTCACTCTCTCTGCTGTCTCTCTCACTCTCTCTGCTGTCTCTCTCACTTTCCCTGCTGTCTCTCTCACTCTCTCTGATGTCTCTCTCTCTCTGCTGTCTGCTGTCTCTCTCTCTGCTGTCTCTCTACTCACTTCTTCACTGCTGTCTGTCTGTCTATTTTTCTGCTGTCTCTTCAACTTTCTCATTTCTCTGCTCTCTCTCACTTTCTCTGCTGTTCACCTCTCACTTTCTGCCATCTCTCTCACTTTCTCTCTGCTGTCTCTCTCTCAGGCTTTCACTGCTGTCTGCTGTCTATTCTGCTGTCTGTAACTTTCTCTTTATGATGTCTCTCTTTCTCTGCTGTCTCTCTAACTCTGCTGTCTCTCTCACTTTCTCTGATGTCTCTCTCTCTCCGCTGTCACTTTCTCTGATGTCTCTCTCACTTTCTCTGCTGTCTCACTTGCTCTGCTGTCTCTCTCACTTTCTCTGATGCCCTCTCTCCGCTGTCTCTCTCTGCTGTCTCTCTCACTTTCTCTGCTGTCTCACTTGCTCTGATGTCTCTCTCACTTTCTCTGATGTCTGTCTCTCTCTGCTGTCTCTAACTTTCTCTGCTGTTTCCTCTCTCTGCTGTCTCTGCTGCCTTCTGCTGTCTCTTCACTTTATCTGCTGTCTATCTCTCTGCTGTCTCTCTCTGCTGTCTCCTATGCTGTCTGCTGTCTCTCTCACTTCCTCTGCTGTCTCTCTCACTTTCTCTGCTGTCTCTCTCCACTTTCTCTGCTGTCTCTCACTTTCTCTGCTGTCTCTGCTCTCTCTCTCTGCTGTCTCACTTTCTCTTGCTTTCTCTCTCTCTCTTGTCTCTCACTTTCTCTCTCTCTCTGTCTCTCTAACTTTCTCTGTCTGTCTCTCTCACTTTCTCTGCTGTCTCTCTCTGCTGTGTCTCTCACTTTTTCTGCTGTCTCTCTCACTCTCTCTGCTGTCTCTCTCACTTTTCTGCTGTCTCTCTCACTTTCTCTGATGTCTTCTCCTTCTGTCTGCTGTCTCTCTCTTTTCTGCTGTCTCTCTCACTTTCACTGCTGTCTGCTGTCTATCTCTCTGCTGTCTCTCTAACTTTCTCTGCTGTCTCTCCTCACTCTCTGCTGTCTCTCACTTTCTCTGCTGTCTCTCTCTGCTGTCTCTCCCACTTTTTCTGATGCTCTCTTCTGCTGTCTCTCTAACTTTCTGATGTCTCTCTCACCTTCTCTGCTGTCTCTCTCTCTGTCAATCTCTCTAACTTTTTCTCTGCTGTCTCTCTCACTTTCTCTGCTCTCATTCACTTTCTCTGCAGTCTCTCTCTGCTCTCTCTCACTTTCTCTGCTGTCTCTCTCTGCTGTCTCTCTCTCTGCTGTCTCTCTCACTTTCTCTGCTGTCTCTCTCTCTGCTGTCTCTCCCACTTTCTCTGCTGTCTCTCTCTCCGCTGTCTCTCTCTCTGCTGTCTCTCTCACGTTCCCTCTCTGCTGTCTCTCTCTGCTGTCTCTCTCACTTTCTCTGCTGTCTCTCTCTGCTGTCTCTTCACTTTCTGATGTCTCTCTCTCACTTTTATATGCTGTCTCTATCACTTTCTCTGCTGTCTCTCTCTCTGCTGTCTCTCTCACTTCTCTGATGTCTCTCTCACTTGCTGTGTCTCTCACTCTCTCTGCTGTCTCTCTCACTCTCTGCTGTCTCTCTCACTTTCCCTGCTGTCTCTTTCACTTTATCTGATGCTCTATCACTTTCAGTCTGCTCTCTGCTGTCTGCTGTCTCTCTGCTGTCTCTGCTCTCACTTTCACTGCTGTCTGGCTGTCTCATCTCACTTTTCTCTGCTCTCTAACTTTCTCTGCTTTCTCCTCTCACTTTCTCTGCTGTCTCTCTCACTTTCTCTGCTGTCTCTCTCACTTTCTCTCTGCTGTCTCTCTCTAATTGTCTCTTTCTCTGATGTCTCTCTCTGCTGTCTCTCACTTTTATGCTGTCTGCTGTCTCTCACTTCCTGCTGTCTCTCTCTACTCTTCTGCTGTCTCTCTCACTTTTTCTGCTGTCTCTCTCACTTTCTCGGCTGTCTCTCTCTCTGCTGTCTCTCTCTACTCTCTGCTCTCTCTCACTTTCTTTCTGCTGTCTCTCTCACTTTCTCTGTCTTCTCTGCTGTCTCTCTCAGTTGTCTGCCCTCTCTCCGCTGTCTCTCTCTCTGCTGTCTCTCTCACTTTCTCTCTGCTGTCTCTCTCTGGTGTCTCTCTCACTTTTATGATGTCTCTCTCTCTGCTGTCTCTCTAAATTTCTCTGCTGTCTCTCTCACCTTTCTGATGTCTCTCTTCCGCTGTCTCTCTCTGCTGTCTCTCTCACTTTCTCTGCTGTCTCTCTTGCTCTCTGCTCTCTCTCTCTGATGTCTCCTCCTACATCTGTCTCTCTCTGCTGTCTCTCCGCTTGCCTTCTGCTGTCTCTCTCTCCACTTTCCCTTGCTGTCTCTCTCACTTTCTCTGCTGTCTCTCTCACTCTCTGTCTCTCTCTCTGGTGTCTCTGCTCTCTCTCTCTCTGCTGTCTCTCTCTTCACTTTCTCTGCTGTAACTTTCTCTGCTGTCTCTCTCACTTTCTCTGCTGTCTCTCTTCTCCGCTGTCTCTCTTCTGCTGTCTCTCTCACTTTCTCTGCTGTCTCTCTCACTTTCTGTTTCTCATCTTCTGTGTCTCTCACTTTTCTCTGCTGTCTCTGTCTCACTTTATCTGCTGTCTCTATCACTTTCTCTGCTGTCTCTCTCTGTTGTCTCTCTCACTTTCTCTTGCTGTCTCTCTGACTTTCGGCTGTCTCTCTCACTCTCTCTGCTCTCTCTCACTTTCTTCTCTGCTGTCTCTCACTTTCTCTGCTGTCTCTCTCACTTTGCTCTGCTGTCTCTCTCACTTTCTGCTGATGTCTCTCCCGCTGTCTCTCTCTCTTCTGTCTCTCTCACTTTCTCTGATGTCTCTCTTCTGTCTCTCTAACTTTCTCTGATGTCTCTCTACTTTCTCTGCTGTCTCTCTCTCTGTTGTCTCTCTAACTTTCTCTGCTGTCTCTCTCACTTTCTCTGCTGTCTTCCTCTCTGCTGTCTCTCTCACTTTCTGCTGTCTCTCACTTTCTCTGCTGTCTCTCTCTCTGCTGTCTCTCTCACTTTCTCTGCTGTCTCTCTCACTTTCCGCTGTCTCTCTCTCTCTGCTGTCTCTCTCACTTTCTCTGCTGTCTCTCTCTCTGGTGTCTCTCTCACTTTCTCTGATGTCTCTCTGCTGTCTCTTCTAACTTTTCTGCTGTCTCTCTCACTTTCTCTGGATGTCTCTCTCTCCGCTGTCTCTCTCTGCTGTCTGCTCCTCACTTTCTCTGCTGTCTCACTTGCTCTGCTGTCTCTCTCACTTTCTCTGATGTCTCTTTTCTGCTGTCTCTCTAACATTCTCTGCTGTCTCTCTCACTTTCTCTGCTGTCTCTGTCTCTTCTGCTTCTCTGCTGTCTCTCTCTCTGCTGTCTATCTCTCTGCTGTCTCTACTTTCCTCTGTCATGCTGTCTGCTGTCTCTCTCACTTCCTCTGCTGTCTCTCTCACTTTCTTCTCTGCTGTCTCTCTCACTTTCTCTGATGTCTCTCTCACTTTCTCTGCTCTCTCTGCTGTCTCTTCCACTTTCTCTGCTCTCACTTTCACTGTTCTCTGCAGTCTCTCTCTGATGTCTCTCTTTTCTCTGCTGTCTCTCTCTGCTGTCTCTCTCTGCTGTCTCTCTCACTTCTCTGCTGTCTCTCTCACTTTCTGATGTCTCACTTTCTCTGCTGTCTCAATTTCTCTCCTGTCTCTCTCTGCTGTCTCTCTCACTTTCTCTGCTGTTGTCTCTGCTGTCTCTCTCACTTTCTCTCTGCTGTCTCTATCACTTTCTCTCTGCTGTCTCTTCTACTTTATCTGCTGTCTCTATCACTTTCTCTGCTGTCTCTCTCACTTTCTCTGCTGTCTCTCACTTTTTCTGCTGTCTCTCTCACTTTCTGCTGTCTAACTCTCTGTCTCTCTCTGCTGTCTCTCCACTTTCTGCTGTCTCTCTCACTTTCTGCTGTCTCTCTCACTTTCTCTGCTGTCTCTCTCTCTACTCTGTCTTCTGATGTCTCCTCTGCTGTCTCTCTCTTTCTCTGCTGTCTCTCTCACTTTCTGTCTGCTGTCTCTGTTCTACTCTGCTGTGTCTCTCACTTTCTGCTGCTCTCTCTCACTCTCTGTTTCTGCTGTCTCTCCACTTTCTCTGCTGTCTCTCTCACTCTCTCTGATGTCTCTCTCTCTGCTGTCTGCTGTCTCTCTCTGCTGTCTCTCTCACTTTCTCTGCTGTCTGCTGTCTATCTCTCTGCTGTCTCTAACTGATGTCTTCTCTGCTGTCTTCTCTCTAATCTTCTCTGCTGTCTCTCTCACTTTCTCTGCCATCTCTCTCACTTTCTCTGCCGTGTCTCTCACTCGGCTGTCTTTCACTGCTGTCTGCTCTTCCTCATCTCTCTGCTGTCTCTCACTTTCTCTGCTGTGTCTCTCTCTGCTGTCTCTGCTCCGTCTCTCTCTGCTGTCTCTCTCACTTTCTCTCTGCTGTCTCTCTCTGGTGTCCTCTCACTTTCATGATGTCTCTCTCTGCTGTCTCTCTAACTTTCTCTGCTGTCTCTCTCACTTTCTCTGATGTCTCTCTCTCCGCTGTCTCTCTCTCTGCTGTCTCTCTCACTTTCTCTGCTGTCTCACTTGCTCTGCTGTCTCTCTCACTTTCTCTCATGTCTCTCTCTCCGCTGCTCTCTGCTGCCCTAACTTCTCTGCTGTCTCTCTCACTTTCTCTCCGCTGTCTCTCTGCTGTCTCTCTCAATTTCTCTGCTGTCTCTCTCTGCTGTCTCTCACTTTCTATGTCTCTTTCACTTTATCTGCTGTCTCTCTCACTTCCTCTGCTGTCTCTCTCACTTCTCTGCTGTCTCTCTCACTTTCTCTGCTGTCTCTCTCACTCTCTCACTTTCTCTGTCTCTCTCTCTCTGCTGTTCTCTGCTCTCCGCAGTCTTCTCTGCTGTCTCTCTCACTCTCTGCTGTCTCTCTCTCTGCTGTCTCTCTAACTTTCTGCTGTCTCTCTCACTCTCTCTGCTGTCTCTCTCACTTTTTCTGCTGTCTCTCTCTCCGCTGTCTCTCTCTGCTGTCTCTCTCACTGTCTCTCTTGCTGTCTCTCTCTGCTGTCTCTCTCACTTTCTCTGCTGTCTCTCTCTGCTGTCTCTCTCACTTTCTCTGCTGTCTCTCTCCATGTCTCTCTCTGCTGTCTCTCTTCTATCACTTTCTCTGCTGTCTCTCTCACTTTCTCTGCTGTCTCTCTCTCTGCTGTCTGTAACTCTCTGCTGTCTCTCTCACTTTCTCTGCTGTCTCTCTCACTGTCTCTCTGACTTTGTCTGTCTCTCTCTTTCTGCTGTCTCTCTTTCTCTGCTGTCTCTCTCCACTTTCTCTGCTGTCTCTCTCTCTGCTGTCTCTCTCACTTTCTCTGATGTCTCTCTCTGGTGTCACTTTCTCTGCTGTCTCTCTCTCTCTGCTGTCTCTAACTTTCTGCTGTCTCTCTCACTTTCTCTCTCTCTCTGCTGTCTCTCACTTTCTCTCTCTCTGCTGTCTCTCTCACTTTCTCTGCTGTCTCTCTCTCTGCTGTGTCTCTCACTGTCTCTGCTGTCTCTCTCACTGTCTCTCTCTGCTGTCTCTCTCACTTTCTGTCTGTCTCTCTTCACTGATTCTCTCTGTCTCTCTCTGCTGTCTCTCACCTTCTCTGATGTCTCTCTCTGCTGTCTCTGCTGTCTGCTGTCTCTGCTGTCTCTCTCACTTTCACTGCTGTCACTCTCTCTATCTTTCTCTGCTGTCTCTTCTCTCATGTCTCTCTCACTTTCTCTGCTGTCTCTCTCATCTCTCTCACTCTCACTTTCTGCTGTCTATCTCTCTGCTGTCTCTCTAACTTTCTCTGCTGTGTCACTCTCACTTTCTCTGCTGTCTATCTCTCTGCTGTCTCTCACTTTCTGCTGTCTATCTCTCTGCTGTCTCTCTCACTTTCTCTGCTGTCTCTCTCACTTTCTCTGATGTCTCTCTCTCTCATGTCTCTCTCTCTGCTGTCTCTCTCACTTTCACTTTCTCTGCTGTCTCTCTCACTTTCTCTGTCTCTCTGCTGTCTCTCTAACTTTCTGCTGTCTCTCTCACTTTCTGCTGTCTTTCTCTGCTGTCTCTCTAACTTTCTCTGCTGTCTCTCTCACTCTCTTCTGCTGTCTTCTCTGCTGTCTCTCTCACTTTCTCTGCTGTCTCTCTCACTTTCGGCTGTCTCTCTCTTCATTCCTTCACTTTCTGTCTCTCTCACTTTCTCTCTGCTGTCTCTCACTTTCTGTCTGCTGTCTCTCTCTCTCTGCTGTCTCTCTCACTTTCACTGCTGTCTGCTGTCTATCTCTCTGCTGTCTCTCTCACTTTCTCTGCTGTCTCTCTCCTGTTCTCTCACTGTCTCTCTCGCTGTTCTCTGCTGTCTCTCTCACTTTCTCTGCTGTCTCTCTCACTTCTCTGATATCTCTCCGCTGTCTCTCTCTGCTGTCTCTAACTTGCTCTGCTGTCTCTCTCACTTTCTCTGCTGTCTTATCTCTGCTGTCTCTCTCAATTTCTCTGCTGTCTATCTTCTGCTGTCTCTCACTTTCTATGCTGTCTCTCTCTGTCTCTCTCACTTCTTTCTCTGCTGTCTCTCTCTACTTTCTCTGCTGTCTTCTACTCTGCTGTCTCTCTCTGCTGTCTCTCTCACTTTCTCTGCTGTCTCTCTCACTTTATCTGCTCTCATTCACTTTCTCTGCAGTCTCTCTCTGTTGTCTCTCTCACTTTCTCTGCTGTCTCTCTCACTGCTGTCTCTCTCACTTTCTCTGCTGTCTCTCACTTTCTCTGCTGTCTCTCTCTGCTGTCCTCTCCCACTTTCTCTGCTGTCTCTCTCTGTCTCATCTCTCTCTCTCTGCTGTCTCTCTCACTTTCTGATGTCTCTCTGTCTCTTTCTTTCTCTGCTGTCTCTCTCACTTTCTCTGCTGTCTCTCTCTCTGCTGTCCCTCTAACTTTCTGCTGTCTCTCCACTTTATATGCTGTCTCTATCACTTGTCTGCTGTCTCTCTCTGCTGTCTCTCTCACTTTCTCTGCTGTCTCTCTCACTTTTTTTCTGCTGTCTCACTTTCACTTTCTGCTGTCTCTCTCACTTTCTCTGCTGTCTCTTCTCTGCTGTCTCTCTCACTGTCTCTCTCCGCTGTCTCTGATGTCTCTCACTTTCTCTGCTGTCTCTCTCTCTGGTGTCTCTCTCATTTTTCTGATTTCTCTGCTGTCTCTCTAACTTTCTCTGTCTCTCTCACTTTCTCTGCTGTCTCTCTCTCTGCTGTGTTTCTCACTTTTTCTGCTGTCTCTCTCACTTTCTCTGCTGTCTCTCTCACTTTCCCTGCTGTCTTTCTCTCTGTCTCTCTTTCTGATGTCTCTCTCTGCTGTCTGCTGTCTCTCTCTCTGCTGTCTCTCTCACTTTCACTGCTGTCTGCTGTCTATCTTCTGCTGTCTCTAACTTTCTCTGCTGTCTCTCTAACTTTCTCTGCTGTCTCTCTCACTTTCTCTGATGTCTCTCTCTGTCTTTCTCTGATGTCTCTCTCACTCCACTTGCACTGCTGTCTGCTGTCTATCTCTGATGTCTGTAACTTTCTCTGCTGTGTCTCTCACTTTTCTCTGCTCTCTATCTCTGCTGTCTCTCTCACTTTCTCTGATGTCTCTCTCACTTTCTCTGCTGTCTTCCGCTGTCTCTCTTCTCTGCTGTCTCTCACTGTTTACTCTGCTGTCTCTCTCCTCTGCTGTCTCTCTCACTTTATCTGCTGTCTCTATCACTTTCTGCTTTGCTATCTCTCTCTCTGCTGTCTCTCTCACTTTCTGATGTCTCTCTCACTGCTGTCTCTCTCACTTTCTGCTGTCCTTCTCACTTTCTCTGCTGTCTCTCTCTGCTGTCTCTCTAACTTTCTCTGCTGTCTCTCTCTTCTCTGCTGTCTCTCTCTCTGCTGTCTCTCTCACTTTCTCTGTCTCTCTGGTGTCTCTCTCTTTCTGATGTCTTTCTCTGCTGTCTCTCTAACTTTCTCTGCTCTCTCTCACTTTCTCTGCTGTCTCTGCTCCCACTTTTTCTGCTGCCCTCTCTCTGCTGGTCTCTCTCACTTTCTCTGCTGTCTCTCTCACTTTCCGCTGTCTCCTCACTTTCCTGTCTCTCTCTTTCTCTGATGTCTCTCTCTCTGCTGTCTCTCTAACTTTCTGCTGTCCCTCTCACTTTCTCTCTGATGTCTCTCTCTCCGCCTGTCTCTGTCTCTCTCTGCTCACTTTCTTCTCTCTCTCTGTGTTCCCCTTCTATGATGTCTCTCTGATGTCTCTCTCTCTGCTGTCTCTCTAACTTTCTCTGCTGTCTCCCTCTCACTTTCTGCTGTCTCTCTCTGTTGTCTCTGTCTCACTTGCTCTGCTGTCTCTCTCACTTTCTCTGATGTCTCTCTCCGCTGTCTCTCTCACTTTCTCTCTCTGCTGTCTCTCTCACTTTCGGCTGTCTCTCTCACTTTTTCTGCTCTCTCTCACTTTCTCTGCTGTCTCTCACTTTCTCTGCTGTCTCTCTCTGCTGTCTCTCTCACTTTCTGCTGTCTCTCTCTCCGCTGTCTCTCTCTCTGCTTGTCTCTCTCACTTTCTCTGCCTCACTTTCCTGTCTCTCTGGTGTCTCTTCACTTTTCTCTGATGTCTCTCTCCCGCTGTCTCTCTCTGCTGTCTCTCTCACTTTCTCTGCTGTCTCACTTGCTCTGCTGTCTCTCTCACTTTCTCTGATGTCTCTCTCTCTGCTGTCTCTCTAACTTTCTCTGCTGTCTCTCTCACTTTCTCTGCTGTCTCTCTCTCTGCTGTCTCTCTCAATTTCTCTGCTGTCTATCTCTCTGCTGTCTCTCACTTTCTATGCTGTCTGCTGTCTCTCTCACTTCCTCTGCTGTCTCTCTCACTTTCTCTGCTGTCTCTCTCACTTTCTCTGCTGTCTCTCTCACTTTCTCTGCTGTCTCTCTCTGCTGTCTCTCTACTTTCTCTCTGCTCTCATTCCACTTTCTCTGCTCTCTGCTGTCTCTCTCACTTTCTCTGCTGTCTCTCTGCTGGTGTCTCTCTCTCTGCTGTCTCTCTCTGCTGTCTGCTGTCTTTCTGCTGTCTCTCCCCACTTTCTGCTGTCTCTCTCTCCCGCTGTCTCTCTCACTCTTTTTTCTGCTGTCTCTCTCACTTTCTCGGGCTGTCTCTCTCACTGCTGTCTCTCTCACTTTCTCTGCTGTCTCTCTCTGCTGTCTCTCTCTCCGCTGTCTCTCTCACTTTATATGCTGTCTCTATCACTTTCTCTTGGGTGTCTCTCTCTCATGATGTCTGTCTGCTGTCTCACTTTCTCTGCTGTCTCTTCACTTTCTGCTGTCTCTCTCTCCGCTGTTCTCTCTGCTGTCTCTCTCACTTTCTCTGCTGTCTCTGCTGTCTCTGCTGTCTCTCTCACTTTCTGATCTCTCTCTGATGTCTCTCTCCGCTGTCTCTCTCTCTGTGTCTGCTCTCACTTTCTCTGCTGTCTCACTTCTCTGCTGTCTCTCTCACTTTCTCTGCTGTCTCTCTCTCTGCTGTGTCTCTCACTCTCTCTGCTGTCTCTCTCACTCTCTCTGCTGTCTCTCTCACTTTCCCTGCTGTCTCTCTCACTCTCTCTGATGTCTCTTCACTTTATCTGCTCTGCTGTCTGCTGTCTCTCTCTCTGCTGTCTCTCTCACTTTCACTGCTGTCTGCTGTCTATCTCTTCTGCTGTCTCTCTCACTTTCTCTGCTGTCTCTCTCACTCCCTTCTCTGCTGTCTCTCTCACTTTCTGCCATCTCTCTCCGCTGTCTCTCTGCCGCTGTCTCTCTCACTTTCACTGCTGTCTGCTGTCTATCTCTCTGCTGTCTAATGAACTTTCTGCTGTGTCTCTCACTTTTCTGCTGTCTATCTCTCTGCTGTCTCTCTGACTTTTCGGCTGTCCCTCTCACTTTCTCTGCTGTCTCTCTCACTTTCTCTGATGTCTCTCACTTTCTCTGCTGTCTCTACTTTCTGCTGTCTCTCTCACTTTCTGCTGTCTCTCTCTGCTGTCTCTCTCACTTTCTCTGCTGTCTCTCACTCTGCTGTCTCTCTCTCTGCTGTCTCTCTCACTGCTGCTGTCTCTCTCACTTTCCTATGATGCTGTCTGCTCTCACTTTCTCTGATGTCTCTCTCTCTGCTGTCTGCTGTCTCTCTCTGCTGTCTCTCTCTCACTTTCACTGCTGTCTGCTGTCTATCTCTCTGCTGTCTCTCTAACTTTCTCTGCTGTCTCTCTCACTTTCTCTGTCTCACTTGTCTCTCTCACTTTCTCTGCCATCTCTCTCACTTTCTGCTGTCTCTCTCACTTTATCTGCTGTCTCTCGTCTATCTCTCTGCTGTCTGTAACTTTCTGCTGTGTCTCTACTTTCTCTGCTGTCTATCTCTGCTGTCTCTCTGACTTTCTCTGCTGTCTCTCTCACTTTCTCTGCTCTCTCTTCACTTTATCTGCTGTCTCTATCACTTTCTTCTGCTGTCTCTCTCTCTGTTGTCTCTCTCACTTTCTCTCTCTGCTGTCTTTCTCTGCTGTCTCTCTCACTGTCTTCTCTGCTGTCTCTCTCACTTTCTCGGCTGTCTCTCTCACTTTTCTGCTGTCTCTCTCACTTTCTGATGTCTCTGCTGTCTCTCACTTTCTCTGTCTTCTTTCTCTTGCTGCTGTCTCTCTCACTTTCTGCTGTCTCTCTCTCTGTCTCTCTCTCCGCTGTCTCTCTGCTGTCTCTCTCACTTTCTCTGCTGTCTTCTCTCTGGTGTCTGTCTCTCACTTTCTCTGATGTCTCTCTCTGCTGTCTCTCTAACTTTCTGCTGTCTCTCTCACTTTCTGATGTCTCTCTCTGCTGTCTCTCTCACTTTTTCTGCTGTCTCTCACTTCTCCTCTGCTGTCTCACTTGCTCTGCTGTCTCTGCCTTCACTTTCTCTGATGTCTCTCACTCTCTGCTGTCTCTCTAACTTTCTCTGCTGTCTCTCTCACTTTCTCTGCTGTCTCTCTCTGCTGTCTCTCTCAATTTCTCTGTGTCTATCTCTCTGCTGTCTCTCACTTTCATGATGTCTCTCTCTGCTGTCTCTCTCACTTCCTCTGCTGTCTCTCTCACTTTTCTGCTGTATCTCTCCACTGTCTTCTCTGCTGTCTCTCTCACTTTCTCTGCTCACTTGCTCTCTGCTGTCTCTCTCACTTTCTCTGCTGTCTCATTCACTTTCTCTGCAGTCTCTCTTCTCTGCTCTCTCTCTCACTTTCTCTGATGTCTCTCTCTGCTGTCTTCCTAATTTATCTCTCTTCTGCTGTCTCTCTCACTTTATCTGCTGTCTTCTCTTCTCTCTGCTGTCTCTCCCCACTTTCTCTGCTGTCTCTCTCTCCGCTGTCTCTGTCTTCTGCTGTCTCTCTCACTTATCTCTGCTGTCTCTCTGCTGTCTCTCTCTACTTTCTCTCTGCTGTCTCTGACTTTCTGCTGTCTCTCTCTTCATGTCTCTGCTTTCTCTCTGTCACTCTTATCTGCTGTCTCTATCACTTTCTCTGCTGTCTCTCTCTGCTGCTGTCTCTCTCACTTTCTGATGTCTCTCTCCTGCTGTCTTTCTAATCTCTGCTGTCTCTCACTTTCTCTGCTGTTGTCTCTCTTCTTCTGCTGTCTCTTCACTTTCTCTGTCTCTCTCTGCTGTCTCACTTTCTCTGATGTTCCCTCTCACTTTCTCGCTGTCTCTCTCTCTCCTTTCTGCTGTCTCTCTCACTTTCTCTGCTGTCTCTTCTCTGCTGTTCTGTCTCTCTCACTCTGTCTTCTCTGCTGTCTCTCTCTCTCTGTGTCTCTCACTCTCTGCTGTCTCTCTCACTCTCTCTGCTGTCTCTCTAACTTAACTTTCTCTGCTGTCTCTCTCACTTTCTCTGATGTCTCTCTCCTACTTTCTCTGCCATCTCTCTCACTTTCTCTGCTGTCTCTCTCACTTTCTCTGATGTCTGCTACCTAACATCTCTGCTGTCTGTAACTTTCTCTGCTGTGTCTCTACTTTCTCTGCTGTCTATCTCTCTGCTGTCTCTCTGACTTTCTATGCTGTCTGCTGTCTCACTTTCTCTGCTTGCTGTCTCTCACTTTCTCTGCTGTCTCTCACTTTCTCTGCTGTCTCTCTCACTTTCTCTGCTGTCTCTCTCTGCTGTCTCTCTCACTGTCTCTTTCTCTGCTGTCTCTCTCTCTCACTCTGCTGTCTCTCTCTGCTGTACTCTTCTGATGCTCACTTTCTCTGCTGTCTCTCTAACTTTCTCTGCTGTCTCTCTCACTTTCTATGCTGTCTCTATCACTGTCTCTACTGTCTCTCTCTGTGTCTCACTCACTTTCTCTGCTGTCTCTCTCTGCTGTCTCTCACTCTCTGCTTTCTCTGCTGTCTCTCTCACTTTTCGGCTGTCTCTCTCACTTTATTCTGCTCTCTCTCACTCTCTCTGCTGTCTCTCACTTTCTCTGCTGTCTCTCACTTTCTCTGCTGTCTCTCTCACTTTCTCTGCTGTGTCTCTCACTTTCTCCTGTCTCTCTCTGCTGTCTCTCTGTCTCTCTCACTTTCTGCTGTCTCTCTCTCTGGTGTCTCTCACTTTCTCTGATGTCTCTCTCTCTGCTGTCTCTAACTGTCTCTCTCTGCTGTGTCTCTCTCACTTTCTCTGATCCTCTCTCTGCTGTCTCTCTCACTTTCCCTGCTGTCTCTCTCACTCTCTCTTGATGTCTCTCTCTCTGGTGTCTCTCTCACTGCTGTTCTCTGATGTCTCACTCTGTCTGCTGTCTCTCTCTCTGCTGTCTCCTCTAACTTTCTCTGCTGTCTCTCTCACTTTCCTCTGCTGTCTCTCTCTGATGTCTCTCTGCTGTCTCTCTAACTTTCTGCTGTCTCTCTCACTTGTCTCTGCTGTCTCTCTCTCTGCTGTGTCTCTCAATTCTCTGCTGTCTATCTTCTGCTGTCTCTCTAACTTTATGCTGTCTCACTTTCTCTGCTGTCACTTCCTCTGCTGTCTCTCTTACTTCTCTGCTGTCTCTCTCACTTTCTCTGCTGTCTCTCTCACTTGTCTCTGCTCTCTGTCTCACTTTCTGCTGTCTCTATCACTTTCACTTCTCTCTGCTCTCATTCACTTTCTCTGCAGTCTCTCACTTTCTCTCCTGTCTCTCACTTTCTGCTGTCTCTCTCTGCTGTCTTCTCATACTTCTGCTGTCTCTCTCACTTTCTCTGCTGTCTGTCTCAGTTATTCTCTGCTGCTGTCTCCCACTTTCTCTGCTGTCTCTCTCTCCGCTGTCTCTCACTTTCTGCTGTCTGTCTCTGCTGTGTTTCTCACTTTCTGCTGTCTGCTGTCTCTCTCTCTCTGCTGTCTCTCTCACTTTCTTCTGATGTCTCTCTCTGCTGTCTCTCTAACTCTCTCTGCTGTCTCTCTCCACTCTTCTGCTGTCTGCTCTCTCTCTCTGCTGTCTCTCT
>NW_027010045.1:0-36036 GCF_036934945.1 Oncorhynchus masou masou
CTCCTCCCTCTCTCTCTCTCTCTCTCCTCCACCCCTCCCTCTTTCTATCTCTCTCCTCCACCCCTCCCTCTTCTCTATCTCTCCTCCACCCCTCCCCTCTTCTCTCTCCTCCACCCCCTCCCTCTTCTCTCTCTCTCTCTCCTCCACCCCTCCCTCTTCTCTCTCTCTCTCCTCCACCCCTCCCTCTTCTCTCTCTCTCTCCTCCACCCCTCCCTCTTCTCTCTCTCTCCTCCACCCCTCCCTCTTCTCTCTCTCTCTCCTCCACCACGACCATGTATCATTGACCACACTCTGTAGGCTTAGTGTCAATACACTTAATCACAACTTCAGTGTCGACACAAATTGGGTCGCTGATGTGAGGGTCTGTTATCCGCATTTGTGTCTGAAGTCTGAATTTCAGCTGTCAGGTGTTTTGTGTCGGTTTTGGTCGCTGATGTGAGGGTCTGTTATCCGCATTTGTGTCTGAAGTCTGAATTTCAGCTGTCAGGTGTTTGTGTCGGTTTGGGACTCCAGTCGTGCTCCATGTCCATCTGTGTCCCTGAATGTCCTTTATCTCTCAACTTGGCCTGCCTGTCCTCCTCCTCTTCCTCCTCCTCCTCCTCTTCCTCCTTCTCCTCCTCCTCCTCCTTCTCCTCCTCTCAAAAATTTTGATTATTAAAAAGATGCCATTTTTTAAATTATTCAAAGTAAAAATGAATAATTTTGTTGGTAAACCAGATGGTTGGCAAGGCGTTGAGAGTTTCTTTGGCTATGAATAACCCTGGCGGTGGCATGGGGGACATTTTGGGAAGGGTTTTTGGGTTGGACGCCCTCGCTCCGCCTCAGGCACTTCTTCTTCCTACCTTTCTCTCCACCCCGGGCAGAAACAACAGGATGAATGGAAAGACATTTAGTACAGACTGTTAATACAAACTGATGAACCTGTGAACTTGCTACGCTGATCCTCAGCACGAGGGCCCACAAGGGTGCGTGCTCAGCCCCCTCCTGTACTCCCTGTTCACCCATGACTGCGTGGCACGCACTTCTCCAACTCAATCATCAGGTTTGCAGACGACACAACAGTAGTAGGCCTGATTACCAACAATGATGAGACAGCCTACAGCGAGGAGGGGACGGCCCTGGTGGAGTGGTGCCAGGAAAATAACCTTTCCTTCAACGTTAACAAAACAAAAGGAGCTGATTGTGATTTCAGGAGATAGCAGAAAGCAGGTTTTCATCAGGATCTTTGCTCCGTTCATCTTTCCCTTGATCCTGACTATTCTCCCAGTCCATGCCGCTGAAAACATCCCCACAGCCTGATGCTGCCACCACCATGCTCCACTGTAGGGATGGTGCCAGGTGTCCTCCAGATATGATGCTGCCACCACCATGCTTCACCGTAGGGATGGTGCCAGGTGTCCTCCAGACATGATGCTGCCACCACCATGCATCACCGTAGGGATGGTGCCAGGTGTCCTCCAGATATGATGCTGCCACCACCATGCTTCACCGTAGGGATGGTGCCAGGTGTCCTCCAGATATGACGCTGCCACCACCATGCTTCACCGTAGGGATGGTGCCAGGTGTCCTCCAGACATGATGCTGCCACCACCATGCTTCACCTTAGGGATGGTGCCAGGTGTCCTCTAGACATGATGCTGCCACCACCATGCTTCACCGTAGGGATGGTGCCAGGTGTTCTCCAGACATGATGCTGCCACCACCATGCTTCACCAAAGAGTTCAAACTTGGTTTCATCAGACCAGAGAATCTTGTTTCTCAAGGTCTGACAGTCCTTTAGGTGTCTTTTGGCAAACTTCAAGCGGGCTGTCATGTGCCTTTCACTGAGGAGTGGCTTCCATCTGGCCACTCTAACATAAAGGCCTGATTGGTGGAGTGCTGCAGAGATGGCTGTCCTTCAGGAATGTTCTCTCATCTCCTCAGAGGAACTCTGGAGCTCTGTCAGAGTGACAATCAGGTTCTTGGTCACCTCCCTGACCAAGGCCCTTGTCCCCAGATTACTCAGTTTGGTCGGGCGGCCAGCTCTAGGAAGAGTCTTAGTGGTTCCAAATGATGGAGGCGACTGTGTTCTTGGGGACCTTCAATGTTCCAGATCTGTGCCTCGACAAAATAATGTCTACAGGCAATTCCTTGACCTCATGGCTTGGTTTTTGCTATGATATGCACTGTCAACTGTGGGACCTTTTATAGACAGTGTGTGCCTTTCCAAATCATGACCAATCAATTGAATTTACCACAGGTGGACTCCAATCAAGTTGTAGAAACATCTCAAGGATGATCAATGGGAACATGAGGCAGCTGAGCAAAATTTTGAGTCTCACAGCAGAGGTTGTCACCACCAAAATAAGATATTTCAGTTATTTACATTTTTAATACATGCAGAAATGTCTACAAACCTGTTTTCGCTTTGTCATTATGGGTTATTGTGTGTAGATTGATGAGGAAAACCCTTTTTTCCCCATGCATTTTAGAATAAGGCTGTAACGTAACAAGATGTGGAAAATGTCAAGGGGTCTGAATTATTTCCGAATGCCCTGTATATATTCATATTCTGGACTGTATATATTCATATTCTGGACTGTATATATTCATATTCTGGACTGTATATATTCATATTCTGGACTGTATATATTCATATTCTGGACTGTATATATTCATATTATGGACTGTATATATTCATATTCTGGACTGTATATATTCATATTCTGGACTGTATATATTCATATTCTGGACTGTATATATTCATATTCTGGACAGTATGTATTCATATTCTGGACAGTATGTATTCATATTCTGGACGTATTCATATTCTGGACTGTATATATTCATATTATGGACTGTATATATTCATATTCTGGACTGTATATATTCATATTATGGACTGTATATATTCATATTCTGGACTGTATATATTCATATTCTGGACTGTATATATTCATATTCTGGACTGTATATATTCATATTCTGGACTGTATATATTCATATTCTGGACTGTATATATTAATATTCTGGACTGTATATATTAATATTCTGGACTGTATATATTCATATTCTGGACATTGCTTGTTGTGATATTTCTTGTTTTCGTTCTTTAAATGTTTTAAGGAGTTGTGTGTATTGTTTGGTAATGCTCGGTATTGCTGCACTGTTAGCCCTAGAAACATAAGCATCTGCAAAATATGTCTATGTAACCAGTAACATTTGATTTGATTTGAAAGTCAGGGAAGGGAACCACATTACACAGCAAACACAGTCAAATATAACTTTTACTACGTGATGAAGTCTTGATTTGCTCTAAACAGCCAGTGGAAGGTTACATCTGTCAAAACATTAACAGAGAGAACCTGCATCCCCCACTCATCATGTTCTGCCATCTGGTAGCCTATTGTTTTTAGCATTTAGCATTTAGCCAGGTTGCTAATCTAACCACGATGCCATAGCAACAACCCACCGGGTGGTCAGTTTTGACATTGTGAGTCAGCTTAAAACAAGGTCACACTAGCTGTCACGCACGCACGCACGCACACACACACACACACACACACACACACACACACACACACACACACACACACACACACACACACACACACACACACACACACACACACACACACACACACACACACACAATTAGGCAGGCTATACAGGCTACAGAGTGTTCAAGCTACAGGCAGGAAAGCAGGCTACAGGCAGGAAAGCAGGCTACAGGCAGGAAATCAGGCTACAGGCAGGAAAGCAGGCTACAGGCAGGAAAGCAGGCTACAGGCAGGAAAGCAGGCTACAGACAGGAAATCAGGCTACAGACAGGAAAGCAGGATATAGACAGGAAAGCAGGCTACAGACAGGAAATCAGGCTACAGACAGGAAATCAGGCTACAGACAGGAAAGCAGGCTACAGGCAGGAAAGCAGGCTACAGGCAGGAAAGCAGGCTACAGGCAGGAAAGCAGGCTACAGGCAGGAAAGCAGGCTACAGGCAGGAAAGCAGGCTACAGGCAGGAAAGCAGGATACAGACAGGAAAGCAGGCTACAGGCAGGAAAGCAGGCTACAGGCAGGAAAGCAGGCTACAGGCAGGAAAGCAGGCTACAGGCAGGAAAGCAGGATACAGACAGGAAAGCAGGCTACAGACAGGAAAGCAGGCTACTGGCAGGAAAGCAGGCTACAGACAGGAAAGCAGGCTACAGACAAGAAAGCAGGCTACAGACAGGAAAGCAGGCTACAGACAAGAAAGCAGGCTACAGAGAGGAAAGCAGGCTACAGACAAGAAAGCAGGCTACAGAGAGGAAAGCAGGCTACAGACAGGAAAGGAGGCTCATGAGATGAGCCTGTGCTTCTCACATCGTTCTATAATCTGTGTTCTGTTCCTTAACCAACATTCAGAGCTCAGAGCTCAGCACACAGGCCAAGACAGGAGGGATGGAGAGGAGGAGAGGAGGAGACAGGAGGGGAAAGGAGGGGAAAGGAGAGGAGAGGAGGAGACAGGAGGGGAAAGGAGAGGAGAGGAGGAGACAGGAGGGGAAAGGAGAGGAGAGGATGGAGGGATTATGCCTTTCCGTTTCTGTTCCTTCCTCTCTTCATCTCTCTCGCTCTAATCCCCCTCTCCCTCTCTCTAATTCTTTCCCCTATTCTCCCTCGTTCTGTATCTCCTCCGTGCTATTTGGGTCCACTACGCAGTAATATTAACCTGGTTGCCTTAGTACCATTGATCTGTGATGAGAGGGGGTCAGAAATAGAAAGGAAATATGAAGCTAAAACCAACCTCTATTTAACCAGGGGATCCTGTTGAAATGAACACTTACAATATAACTAAATATGAAGCTCGAACCAACCTCTATTTAACCAGGGAATCCTGTTGAAATGAACACTTACAATATAACTAAATATGAAGCTAGAACCAACCTCTATTTAACCAGGGAATCCCGTTGAAATGAACACTTACAATATAACTAAATATGAAGCTCGAACCAACCTCTATTTAACCAGGGAGTCCCGTTGAAATGAACACTTACAATATAACTAAATATGAAGCTCGAACCAACCTCTATTTAACTAGGGAATCCCGTTACAATATAATATAATTACAATATAACTAAATATAGACAAAATATAGACCAACATTTAAAACCCCCAAATTGATATTTATTTACAGTAGCTCAATGGCTTAAGTTCTTCATTCCCATTAGTGAGACTCCGGACTGCTAGAGATTGTGTCTTTGGTGTTAGCCACCTTCACCACCAGTCAGTCCCGCTAGTGACATCAGATCACCACGTGACCCTATGTGACCTCTGAGGTTGTTAATCCATCTGTCTCAGCAGCCCATCCTGAAGGTGATATGAAGGAAGACACGCAGTGAGGTTAAATATACCAGAGATTCAGACTGGACATTCCCCTGCAGTGAGGTTAAATATACCAGAGATTCAGACTGGACATTCCCCTGCAGTGAGGTTAAATATACCAGAGATTCAGACTGGACATTCCCCTGCAGTGAGGTTAAATATACCAGAGATTCAGACTGGACATTCCCCTGCAGTGAGGTTAAATATACCATAGATTCAGACTGGACATTCCTCTGCAGTGAGGTTAAATATACCAGAGATTCAGACTGGACATTCCCCTGCAGTGAGGTTAAAAATACCAGAGATTCAGACTGGACATTCCTCTGCAGAGAGGTTAAATATACCAGAGATTCAGACTGGACATTCCCCTGCAGTGAGGTTAAATATACCAGAGATTCAGACTGGACATTCCCCTGCAGTGAGGTTAAATATACCAGAGATTCAGACTGGACATTCCCCTGCAGTGAGGTTAAATATACCAGAGATCCAGACTGGACATTCCCCTGCAGTGAGGTTAAATATACCAGAGATTCAGACTGGACATTCCCCTGCAGTGAGGTTAAATATACCAGAGATTCAGACTGGACATTCCTCTGCAGTGAGGTTAAATATACCAGAGATCCAGACTGGACATTCCCCTGCAGTGAGGTTAAATATACCAGAGATTCAGACTGGACATTCCTCTGCAGTGAGGTTAAATATACCAGAGATTCAGACTGGACATTCCTCTGCAGTGAGGTTAAATATACCAGAGATTCAGACTGGACATTCCCCTGCAGTGAGGTTAAATATACCAGAGATTCAGACTGGACATTCCCCTGCAGTGAGGTTAAATATACCAGAGATTCAGACTGGACATTCCTCTGCAGTGAGGTTAAATATACCAGAGATCCAGACTGGACATTCCCCTGCAGTGAGGTTAAATATACTAGAGATTCAGACTGGACATTCCTCTGCAGTGAGGTTAAATATACCAGAGATTCAGACTGGACATTCCCCTGCAGTGAGGTTAAATATACCAGAGATTCAGACTGGACATTCCTCTGCAGTGAGGTTAAATATACCAGAGATTCAGACTAGACATTCCCCTGCAGTGAGGTTAAATATACCAGAGATTCAGACTGGACATTCCCCTGCAGTGAGGTTAAATATACCAGAGATTCAGACTGGACATTCCCCTGCAGTGAGGTTAAATATACCAGAGATCCAGACTGGACATTCCCCTGCAGTGAGGTTAAATATACCAGAGATTCAGACTGGACATTCCCTTGCAGTGAGGTTAAATATACCAGAGATTCAGACTGGACATTCCCCTGCAGTGAGGTTAAATATACCATAGATTCAGACTGGACATTCCTCTGCAGTGAGGTTAAATATACCAGAGATTCAGACTGGACATTCCCCTGCAGTGAGGTTAAATATACCAGAGATTCAGACTGGACATTGCTCTGCAGTGAGGTTAAATATACCAGAGATTCAGACTGGACATTCCCCTGCAGTGAGGTTAAATATACCAGAGATTCAGACTGGACATTCCCCTGCAGTGAGGTTAAATATACCAGAGATCCAGACTGGACATTCCCCTGCAGTGAGGTTAAATATACCAGAGATTCAGACTGAACATTCCCCTGCAGTGAGGTTAAATATACCAGAGATTCAGACTGGACTTTCCACTGCAGTGAGGTTAAATATACCAGAGATTCAGACTGGACATTCCCCTGCAGTGAGGTTAAATATACCAGAGATTCAGACTGGACTTTCCCCTGCAGTGAGGTTAAATATACCAGAGATCCAGACTGGACATTCCCCTGCAGTGAGGTTAAATATACCAGAGATTCAGACTGGACATTCCCCTGCAGTGAGGTTAAATATACCAGAGATTCAGACTGGACATTCCCCTGCAGTGAGGTTAAATATACCAGAGATCCAGACTGGACATGCCCCTGCAGTGAGGTTAAATATACCAGAGATTCAGACTGGACATTCCTCTGCAGAGAGGTTAAATATACCATAGATTCAGACTGGACATTCCGCTGCAGTGAGGTTAAATATACCAGAGATTCAGACTGGACATTCCCCTGCAGTGAGGTTAAATATACCAGAGATTCAGACTGGACATTCCCCTGCAGTGAGGTTAAATATACCAGAGATTCAGACTGGACATTCCCCTGCAGTGAGGTTAAATATACCAGAGATCCAGACTGGACATTCCCCTGCAGTGAGGTTAAATATACCAGAGATTCAGACTGGACATTCCTCTGCAGTGAGGTTAAATATACTAGAGATTCAGACTGGACATTCCCCTGCAGTGAGGTTAAATATACCATAGATTCAGACTGGACATTCCTCTGCAGTGAGGTTAAATATACCAGAGATTCAGACTGGACATTCCTCTGCAGTGAGGTTAAATATACCAGAGATTCAGACTGGACATTCCTCTGCAGTGAGGTTAAATATACCAGAGATTCAGACTGGACATTCCCCTGCAGTGAGGTTAAATATACCAGAGATTCAGACTGGACATTCCCCTGCAGTGAGGTTAAATATACCAGAGATTCAGACTGGACATTCCCCTGCTGTGAGGTTAAATATACCAGAGATCCAGACTGGACATTCCCCTGCTGTGAGGTTAAATATACCAGAGATCCAGACTGGACATTCCCCTGCAGTGAGGTTAAATATACCAGAGATCCAGACTGGACATTCCTATGCAGTGAGGTTAAATATACCAGAGATTCAGACTGGACATTCCTCTGCAGTGAGGTTAAATATACCAGAGATTCAGACTGGACATTCCTCTGCAGAGAGGTTAAATATACCATAGATTCAGACTGGACATTCCTCTGCAGTGAGGTTAAATATACCAGAGATTCAGACTGGACATTCCTCTGCAGTGAGGTTAAATATACCAGAGATTCAGACTGGACCCCCCCCCCCCCACAAACACACACACACACACACACACAGCACACACCCACAAAGCCAACTAGGCCATGTTGAAGAGCACCGCATAGCTGATCAGAGCAGTCTAATCCCTCCTGTATGGGGTCAGAGAGGGGACATCTTGTCTGGGGTCAGAGAGGGTACATCCTTCCTGTCTGGGGTCAGAAAGGGGCCATCCTTCCTGTCTGGGGTCAGAGAGGGGACATCCTTCCTGTCTGGGGTCAGAGAGGGGACATCCTTCCTGTCTGGGGTCAGAGAGGGGACATCCTTCCTGTCTGGGGTTCTTCTCCAAATGAGTCTGGATCTGAGAACCTCCCCTATGATTTCTAGAACGCAAACACATTCTAACCATTCTGATTGGTCCCAGAAACCGATGGCCAGAACACACGTGGGTAAAGTAGCATTGTTAATATTCTTCATTGGCTTTAATACTCTGATTGGCTTGTTTTGTACAACACCCCTCATTTTGACATCACCACAAATGACTTCAATGACGGCCGTCTCAGACTGAGTACGTAGCGAACATAGAGGAAGAATTCAGTTGGAGTCGCCAGGCAACAGGAAAGATACTGCTGACCCATAGCTGACAGTCAAATCAAAACAAATGTTATTTGTCACGTGCGCGGAATACAACAGGTGGACTGTAGACCTTACCGTGACATGCTTACTTACAAACGATTAATCAACAATGCAGTTCCAGAAATAGAGTTTATTCCCGACCCCTTACCACCGACCCCTTACCCCCGACGCCTTACCCCCGACCCCGTACCACCGACCCCTTACCCCCGACCCCTTACCCCCGACCCCTTTACACCGACACCTTACCCCCGACCCCTAGGAAGGTGTAGACCATACGTCAGTGTTAGCTGCTTCTGGTCCAGGTGGGGAATCTGCAATAAGGACTGGATATAGGAAGATGATACATGAAGAGGAAGACATTAAATCTGGGGTGGCAGGGTAGCCTAGTGGTTAGAGCGTTGGACTAGTAACCGGAACGGTTGCAAGTCCAAACCCCCGAGCTGACATGGTACAAATCTGTCGTTCTGCCCCTGAACAGGCAGTTAACCCACTGTTCCTAGGCCAGTTAACCCGCTGTTCCTAGGCCAGTTAACCCACTGTTCCTAGGCCAGTTAACCCACTGTTCCTAGGCCAGTTAACCCACTGTTCCTAGGCCAGTTAACCCACTGTTCCTAGACCAGTTAACCCACTGTTCCTAGGCCAGTTAACCCACTGTTCCTAGACCAGTTAACCCACTGTTCCTAGGCCAGTTAACCCACTGTTCCTAGGCCGTCATTGAAAATAAGAATTGGTCCTTAACTGACTTGCCTAGTTAAATAAAGGTTAAATAAAAAATTGTACAAAAAAATCAATGCGCAAGTGAGACGAAAAACCACCTTTCCTCTACAGTTGTTACAGAAAAAAGCACATTATACCAAGCAATGCCCGTCATTCCAAGAAGATCTCAGATTTGATTAAGGGATCATTCAGTGGATGTACCTGGTCACGGAAATACGTCCACAATCCAATTTATTTTTAAGATCATAACAATGACACTGAGGGAATACCAGGAAATGTTCTCTCTCTCTCACTCTCTCTCCCCCCTCTCTTTCACTCTCTCGCCCTCTCTCTTTCTCTCCTCTCTTTCACTCTCTCGCCCTCTCTCTTTCTCTCCTCTCTTTCACTCTCTCGCCCTCTCTCTCTCTCCCCCGGCTCTCTCTCTTGCTCTCTCTCTCTTGCTCTCTCTCTCTCTCTCTCTCTCTCTCTCTCTCTCTCTCTCTCTCTCTCTCTCTCTCTCTCTCTCTCTCTCTCTCTCTCTCTCTCTCTCTCTCTCTCTCTCTCTCTCTCTCTCTCTCTCTCTCTCTCTCTGTGTGTTAAGCCTCCATTCTAGAGCCAACAACAATGGGATTAGTGGGTGATAGTGTGTATTGAGCAGGGGAGCTACACAGCTTTGGGGTTCTGTGGGGTGTGAGGTAGTGGATGTGATATATTTGGGGTTCTGTGGGGTGTGAGGTAGTGGGTGTGGTATGATTTGGGGTTCTGTGGGGTGTGAGGTAGTGGGTGTGGTATGATTTGGGGTTCTGTGGGGTGTGAGGTAGTGGGTGTGGTATGATTTGGGGTTCTGTGGGGTGTGAGGTAGTGGGTGTGGTATGATTTGGGGTTCTGTGGGGTGTGAGGTAGTGGGTGTGGTATGATTTGGGGTTCTGTGGGGTGTGAGGTAGTGGGTGTGGTATGATTTGGGGTTCTGTGGGGTGTGAGGTAGTGGGTGTGATATGATTTGGGGTTCTGTGGGGTGTGAGGTAGAGGGTGTGATATGATTTGGGGTTCTGTGGGGTGTGAGGTAGTGGGTGTGATATGATTTGGGGTTCTGTGGGGTGTGAGGTAGTGGATGTGATATGATTTGGGGTTCTGTGGGGTGTGAGGTAGTGGGTGTGGTATGATTTGGGGTTCTGTGGGGTGTGAGGTAGTGGGTGTGGTATGATTTGGGGTTCTGTGGGGTGTGAGGTAGTGGGTGTGATATGATTTGGGGTTCTGTGGGGTGTGAGGTAGTGGGTGTGGTATGATTTGGGGTTCTGTGGGGTGTGAGGTAGTGGGTGTGATATGATTTGGGGTTCTGTGGGGTGTGAGGTAGTGGGTGTGATATGATTTGGGGTTCTGTGGGGTGTGAGGTAGTGGGTGTGATATGATTTGGGGTTCTTTGGACTAATATAAGGTTGCCGTTTCAGTGAACCGTGTGGCTGTGTGGCTGTGAGTACAGTGTTATAGTTCAGTTCTAACTTGTTGTTGGGGATGTGTCATTATTTACCCTTTTGGTTTCTTACAGGAGAGAGTTTTCAGAGCTTTTGGAGAAGTATGGATCCAGCAGTAGTACTGGGTCAACACGCAACTCTCCCATCCAGCATGGTAGGACCTCCCTCCTCCCTCCATGTCCACATGGTAGGACCTCCCTCCTCCCTCCAAGTCCACATGGTAGGACCTCCCTCCTCCCTCTATGTCCACATGGTAGGACCTCCCTCCTCCCTCTATGTCCACATGGTAGGACCTCCCTCCTCCCTCTATGTCCACATGGTAGGACCTCCCTCCTCCCTCCCTGTCCACATGGTATAACACAACTCTCCCATCCAGCATGGTAGGACCTCCCTCCTCCCTCTATATCCACATGGTATGTCCTGTCTCCCCCCTCGATTTCAACAAGGTATAACACCCACAAATACTGTATATGTCCTGTCTCCCCCCTCTATTTCACACACACACACACACACACACACACACACACACACACACACACACACACACACACACACACACACACACACACACACACACACACACACACACACACACACACACACACACACACACACACACACACACACACACACACACACACACACACACGGCTGTGTAAAAAAAGGAGCGAATAACATTGTAGACATTTCTTAAAGGCTGACATTAGTTTTGCGTTGTAATGTCCAAATCAAAGACATCTATATAAGCACGGTAACATCCCTTCTGTAAGACAGGCAATTTCTGTTCCTGTCCGTTTCCTTTTGGATTTCAGGGCTAAAAAATAAATAGCATCGGGCAGCATGCAGAGTATTATTTAGCGCTTAGAGGAGATCAAGCTTCCTAAACTAAACACTTGTCAGAAAGTGCTTTATGAAGTCCAGGGGCAGCGTCTCTCTACTCCCATCCAGCGTTTAATAGGATATCTGTAGAGGCAGGAAACTGACTGAGGGGTCAGTCCTCTTTCATCATGTAGTAGCACCTATTTACACTGCCCTCTGGTGGAACGTCTGGAGACCCTGTTCGCATCCCAAGACCCTGTTACCTGTCTCTAGCTGTTCCCTGTCTTTAACTGTTCCCTGTCTCTAGCTGTTCCCTGTCTCTAGCTGTTCCCTGTCTCTAACTGTTCCCTGTCTCTAGCTGTTCCCTGTCTCTAACTGTTCCCTGTCTCTAACTGTTCCCTGTCTCTAGCTGTTCCCGGTCTTTAACTGTTCCCTGTCTCTAGCTGTTCCCTGTCTCTAGCTGTTCCCTGTCTCTAACTGTTCCCTGTCTCTAGCTGTTCCCGGTCTCTAACTGTTCCCTGTCTCTAGCTGTTCCCTGTCTCTAACTGTTCCCGGTCTCTAGCTGTTCCCTGTCTCTAGCTGTTCCATGTCTCTAGCTGTTCCCTGTCTCTAGCTGTTCCCTGTCTCTAGCTGTTCCCTGTCTCTAACTGTTCCCTGTCTCTAGCTGTTCCCTGTCTCTAACTGTTCCCGGTCTCTAACTGTTCCCTGTCTCTAGCTGTTCCCTGTCTCTAGCTGTTCCCTGTCTCTAACTGTTACCTGTCTCTAGCTGTTCCCTGTCTCTAGCTGTTCCCGGTCTCTAGCTGTTCCCTGTCTCTAGCTGTTCCCTGTCTCTAGCTGTTCCCGGTCTCTAACTGTTCCCTGTCTCTAACTGTTCCCTGTCTCTAACTGTTCCCTGTCTTTAACTGTTCCCTGTTTCTAGCTGTTCCCTGTCTCTAGCTGTTCCCTGTCTCTAACTGTTCCCTGTCTCTAACTGTTCCCTGTCTCTAGCTGTTCCCTGCCTCTAGCTGTTCCCTGTCTCTAGCTGTTCCCTGTCTCTAACTGTTCCCTGTCTCTAGCTGTTCCCTGTCTCTAACTGTTCCCTGTCTCTAGCTGTTCCCTGTCTCTAACTGTTCCCTGTCTCTAGCTGTTCCCTGTCTCTAACTGTTCCCGGTCTCTAGCTGTTCCCTGTCTCTAGCTGTTCCCTGTCTCTAACTGTTCCCTGTCTCTAACTGTTCCCTGTCTCTAGCTGTTCCCTGTCTCTAGCTGTTCCCTGTCTCTAACTGTTACCTGTCTCTAGCTGTTCCCTGTCTCTAACTGTTCCCGGTCTCTAACTGTTCCCTGTCTCTAACTGTTCCCTGCCTCTAACTGTTCCCTGTCTTTAACTGTTCCCTGTTTCTAGCTGTTCCCTGTCTCTAGCTGTTCCCTGTCTCTAACTGTTCCCTGTCTCTAACTGTTCCCTGTCTCTAGCTGTTCCCTGTGTCTAGCTGTTCCCTGTCTCTAGCTGTTCCCTGTCTCTAGCTGTTCCCTGTCTGGAACTGTTCCCTGTCTCTAGTTGTTCCCTGTCTCTAGCTGTTCCCGGTCTCTAGCTGTTCCCGGTCTCTAGCTGTTCCCGGTCTCTAGCTGTTCCCTGTCTCTAACTGTCCCCTGTCTCTAACTGTCACCTGTCTCTAACTGTTCCCTGTCTCTAGCTGTTCCCTGTCTCTAACTGTTCCCTGTCTCTAGCTGTTCCCTGTCTCTAGCTGTTCCCTGTCTCTAGATGTTCCCTGTCTCTAGCTGTTCCCCGTCTCTAGCTGTTCCCCGTCTCTAGCTGTTACCCGTCTCTAGCTGTTACCCGTCTCTAGCTGTTACCCGTCTCTAGCTGTTCCCCGTCTCTAGCTGTTCCCTGTCTCTAGCTGTTCCCTGTCTCTAGCTGTTCCCTGTCTCTAGCTGTTCCCTGTCTCTAACTGTTCCCTGTCTCTAACTGTTACCTGTCTCTAGCTGTTCCCAGTCTCTAACTGTGACCTGTCTCTCCTCCTTTCTAAGCAGGCAGATATCTGGACAGCACATCGTCCGGGTCTTCGTCACGCTCCCAGAGTCCTTTGCTTTTGAGTCCTGCTGGCTCTCAGAGCACCTACAACAACCCTCTACTGCGCTCCCTCAGGTATAGCTATTGTAGCTAATTCAGGGGGTAGCTCCGACTGGGACTCAACCGGGTCCAGGGATTGTCAACCCAACACGTTAGCCGCTATGCCAAGAGATCCAAACCTCTTGACAAGGAGGCCAGGAGTTGTGTTCATCTCACTACAATATAGTACAGTTCAACCTTTGATGTTGATGTATCTACCATATGAATGGGTTGTACAGTCAGTTCACCTGTTAGTTCACCTGTTAGTTCACCTGTTAGTTCACCTGTCAGTTCACCTGTCAGTTCACCTGTTAGTTCACCTGTTAGTTCACCTGTTAGTTCACCTGTCAGTTCACCTGTCAGTTCACCTGTCTGTTCACCTGTAGGTTTACCTGTCAGTTCACCTGTCAGTTCACCTGTTAGTTCACCTGTCAGTTCACCTGTTAGTTCACCTGTCAGTTCACCTGTTAGTTCACCTGTTAGTTCACCTGTTAGTTCACCTGTCAGTTCACCTGTCAGTTCACCTGTCTGTTCACCTGTCTGTTCACCTGTTAGTTCACCTGTTAGTTCACCTGTCAGTTCACCTGTAGGTTTACCTGTCAGTTCACCTGTTAGTTCACCTGTTAGTTCACCTGTTAGTTCACCTGTTAGTTCACCTGTCAGTTCACCTGTCAGTTCACCTGTTAGTTCACCTGTTAGTTCACCTGTCAGTTCACCTGTCAGTTCACCTGTCAGTTCACCTGTTAGTTCACCTGTCAGTTCACCTGTCAGTTCACCTGTAGGTTTACCTGTTAGTTCACCTGTTAGTTCACCTGTGTTGCTGTGACTGGGTGTGTATTTGAGAGAGTTTGTATGTGTCTGTCTGTCTTACAGTATGTAATATGTCCTCCTCCTGTCTCCAGTCACCCAGGAGAGGGTGTGATCCAGCTGATCTCTGTAGCCCGCTCCTCTAGTCTGGGCATCGCCATCGGCGGAGGCTCCAATAGGCCGGACGGCCCTGCGGTCTTCATCCAGGAGGTTCTGTCTGGGGGAGACTGCCACAAGGTGAGTCACAGGGTGGAGAAACCCTTCTCATAGATTCACCTCATAACAGATACTGTAGTCATAGTTACCTCCACTGGGATGAAATGAACCAGACTCACACCACTGGTAGAACCAGTCAACGATGAATATGGAAGAGTTACATTAGACATGTCGACATGGTAACGTCAATCTGCTCTACTTAGAAATGGAGTTACATTAGACATGTCGACATGGTAACATCAATCTGCTCTACTTAGACATGGAGTTACATTAGACATGTTGACATGGTAACGTCAATCTGCTGTACTTAGACATGGAGTTACATTAGACATGTCGACATGGTAACGTCAATCTGCTCTACTTAGACATGGAGTTACATTAGACATGTCGACATGGTAACGTCAATCTGCTCTACTTAGACATGGAGTTACATTAGACATGTTGACATGGTAACGTCAATCTGCTGTACTTAGACAGGGAGTTACATTAGACATGTCGACATGGTAACGTCAATCTGCTCTACCTAGACATGGAGTTACATTAGACATGTCGACATGGTAACGACAATCTGCTCTACTTAGACATGGAGTTACATTAGGCATGTCGACATGGTAACGTCAATCTGCTCTACTTAGACATGGAGTTACATTAGGCATGTCGACATGGTAACATCAATCTGCTGTACTTAGAAATGGAGTTACATTAGACATGTCGACATGGTAACGTCAATCTGCTGTACTTAGACATGGAGTTACATTAGGCATGTCGACATGGTAACGTCAATCTGCTGTACTTAGACATGGAGTTACATTAGACATGTCGACATGGTAACGTCAATCTGCTGTACTTAGACATGGAGTTAGGCATGTCGACACACCATGCTGACCAATGGTTTAAAGCCGTTCCTATCGCCTCTGACCAGAACATCGGCCCTCATTTTCTGTTAATTTCCAAATAACACTTCATATTGAAACTGCACAACCAGCCCCGTTGGTCAACAGCCAGCAGGGTGGTCTCTTAACAGACCTCAACCAGCCCCGTTGGTCAACAGTCAGCAGGGTGGTCTCTTAACAGACCCACAACACTGTGTTAGAAGTATATAACTACTGGACCTCTTCACACCAAGGTGTTGACACAACACTGTGTTAGAAGTATATAACTACTGGACCTCTTCACACCAAGGTCTTGACACAACACTGTTAGAAGTATATAACTACTGGACCTCTTCACACCAAGGTGTTGACACGACACTGTGTTAGAAGTATATAACTACTGGACCTCTTCACACCAAGGTGTTGACACAACACTGTTAGAAGTATATAACTACTGGACCTCTTCACACCAAGGTGTTGACACGACACTGTGTTAGAAGTATATATCTGATACTGGACCTCTTCACACCAAGGTGTTGAGACGACACTGTGTTAGAAGTATATAACTACTGGACCTCTTCACACCAAGGTGTTGACACAACACTGTGTTAGAAGTATATAACTACTGGACCTCTTCACACCAAGGTCTTGACACAACACTGTTAGAAGTATATAACTACTGGACCTCTTCACACCAAGGTGTTGACACGACACTGTGTTAGAAGTATATAACTACTGGACCTCTTCACACCAAGGTGTTGACACAACACTGTTAGAAGTATATAACTGATACTGGACCTCTTCACACCAAGGTGTTGACACGACACTGTGTTAGAAGTATATAACTACTGGACCTCTACACACCAAGGTGTTGACACGACACTGTTAGAAGTATATAACTACTGGACCTCTTCACACCAAGGTGTTGACACGACACTGTGTTAGAAGTATATATCTGATACTGGACCTCTTCACACCAAGGTGTTGAGACGACACTGTGTTAGAAGTATATAACTACTGGACCTCTTCACACCAAGGTGTTGAGACGACACTGTGTTAGAAGTATATAACTACTGGACCTCTTCACACCAAGGTGTTGAGACGACACTGTGTTAGAAGTATATAACTACTGGACCTCTTCACACCAAGGTGTTGACACAACACTGTTAGAAGTATATAACTACTGGACCTCTTCACACCAAGGTGTTGACACGACACTGTGTTAGAAGTATATATCTGATACTGGACCTCTTCACACCAAGGTGTTGAGACGACACTGTGTTAGAAGTATATAACTACTGGACCTCTTCACACCAAGGTGTTGACACGACACTGTGTTATAAGTATATAACTACTGGACCTCTTCACACCAAGGTGTTGACACAACACTGTGTTAGAAGTATATAACTGATATTGGACCTCTTCACACCAAGGTGTTGACACAACACTGTTAGAAGTATATAACTGATACTGGACCTCTTCACACCAAGGTGTTGACACGACACTGTGTTAGAAGTATATAACTACTGGACCTCTTCACACCAAGGTGTTGACACGACACTGTGTTAGAAGTATATATCTGATACTGGACCTCTTCACACCAAGGTGTTGAGACGACACTGTGTTAGAAGTATATAACTACTGGACCTCTTCACACCAAGGTGTTGAGATGACACTGTTAGAAGTATATAACTACTGGACCTCTTCACACCAAGGTGTTGAGACGACACTGTGTTAGAAGTATATAACTACTGGACCTCTTCACACCAAGGTGTTGAGACGACACTGTGTTAGAAGTATATAACTACTGGACCTCTTCACACCAAGGTGTTGACACAACACTGTGTTAGAAGTATATAACTACTGGACCTCTTCACACCAAGGTGTTGACACGGCACTGTGTTAGAAGTATATAACTACTGGACCTCTTCACACCAAGGTGTTGACACAACACTGTTAGAAGTATATAACTACTGGACCTCTTCACACCAAGGTGTTGACACGACACTGTGTTAGAAGTATATAACTACTGGACCTCTTCACACCAAGGTGTTGACACGACACTGTGTTAGAAGTATATAACTACTGGACCTCTTCACACCAAGGTGTTGACACGACACTGTGTTAGAAGTATATAACTACTGGACCTCTTCACACCAAGGTGTTGACACAACACTGTTAGAAGTATATAACTACTGGACCTCTTCACACCAAGGTGTTGACACGACACTGTTAGAAGTATATAACTACTGGACCTCTTCACACCAAGGTGTTGACACGACACTGTGTTATAAGTATATAACTACTGGACCTCTTCACACCAAGGTGTTGACACAACACTGTTAGAAGTATATAACTACTGGACCTCTTCACACCAAGGTGTTGACACGACACTGTGTTATAAGTATATAACTACTGGACCTCTTCACACCAAGGTGTTGACACGACACTGTGTTAGAAGTATATAACTACTGGACCTCTTCACACCAAGGTGTTGACACAACACTGTGTTAGAAGTACGCTACACTGTTCTCCTGCCTAATGTTGCAACCTTTTCACTCTTAAATGAGAAATGCATTCACACATCTGGAGATTGCTTTGCAGGAAGAAGAAGCTCCAACACACTGTCTTTACAAAGTTTCACAAGTGAAAGCAACAGTAACCATTAACGTCTGTCCTGTTCAACTGTCTTGCTGGATGGAAGACAGACAGCGTGAGGTTACCAGTATAGTCTGTCCTGTTTAACTGGATGGGAGACAGACAGCGTGAGGTTACCAGTATAGTCTGTCCTGTTCAACTGTCTTGCTGGTTTGGAGACAGACAGCGTGAGGTTACCAGTAACAACTGTCCTGTTCAACTGGATGGGAGACAGACAGCGTGAGGTTACCAGTATAGTCTGTCCTGTTCAACTGGATGGGAGACAGACAGCGTGAGGTTACCAGTATAGTCTGTCCTGTTTAACTGGATGGGCGACAGACAGCGTGAGGTTACCAGTATAGTCTGTCCTGTTTAACTGGATGGGAGACAGACAGCGTGAGGTTACCAGTATAGTCTGTCCTGTTTAACTGGATGGGAGACAGACAGTGTGAGGTTACCAGTATAGTCTGTCCTGTTTAACTGGATGGGAGACAGACAGCGTGAGGTTACCAGTATAGTCTGTCCTGTTTAACTGGATGGGCGACAGACAGCGTGTGGTTATCAGTATAGTCTGTCCTGTTTAACTGGATGGGAGACAGACAGCGTGAGGTTACCAGTATAGTCTGTCCTGTTCAACTGGATGGGAGACAGACAGCGTGAGGTTACCAGTATAGTCTGTCCTGTTTAACTGGATGGGAGACAGACAGCGTGAGGTTACCAGTATAGTCTGTCCTGTTTAACTGGATGGGAGACAGACAGCGTGAGGTTACCAGTAACATCTGTCCTGTTTAACTGGATGGGAGACAGACAGCGTGAGGTTACCAGTATAGTCTGTCCTGTTCAACTGGATGGGAGACAGACAGCGTGAGGTTACCAGTATAGTCTGTCCTGTTTAACTGGATGGGAGACAGACAGCGTGAGGTTACCAGTATAGTCTGTCCTGTTTAACTGGATGGGAGACAGACAGCGTGAGGTTACCAGTATAGTCTGTCCTGTTTAACTGGATGGGAGACAGACAGCGTGAGGTTACCAGTATAGTCTGTCCTGTTTAACTGGATGGGAGACAGACAGCGTGAGGTTACCAGTATAGTCTGTCCTGTTTAACTGGATGGGAGACAGACAGCGTGAGGTTACCAGTATAGTCTGTCCTGTTTAACTGGATGGGAGACAGACAGCGTGAGGTTACCAGTATAGTCTGTCCTGTTTAACTGGATGGGAGACAGACAGCGTGAGGTTACCAGTATAGTCTGTCCTGTTTAACTGGATGGGAGACAGACAGCGTGAGGTTACCAGTATAGTCTGTCCTGTTTAACTGGATGGGAGACAGACAGCGTGAGGTTACCAGTATAGTCTGTCCTGTTTAACTGGATGGGAGACAGACAGCGTGAGGTTACCAGTATAGTCTGTCCTGTTTAACTGGATGGGAGACAGACAGCGTGAGGTTACCAGTATAGTCTGTCCTGTTCAACTGGATGGGAGACAGACAGCATGAGGTTACCAGTATAGTCTGTCCTGTTTAACTGTCTTGCTGGATGGGAGACAGACAGCGTGAGGTTACCAGTATAGTCTGTCCTGTTTAACTGTCTTGCTGGATGGGAGACAGACAGCGTGAGGTTACCAGCATAGTCTGTCCTGTTTAACTGGATGGGAGACAGACAGCGTGAGGTTACCAGTATAGTCTGTCCTGTTTAACTGGATGGGAGACAGACAGCGTGAGGTTACCAGTATAGTCTGTCCTGTTTAACTGGATGGGAGACAGACAGTGTGAGGTTACCAGTATAGTCTGTCCTGTTTAACTGGATGGGAGACAGACAGCGTGAGGTTACCAGTATAGTCTGTCCTGTTTAACTGGATGGGCGACAGACAGCGTGTGGTTATCAGTATAGTCTGTCCTGTTTAACTGGATGGGAGACAGACAGCGTGAGGTTACCAGTATAGTCTGTCCTGTTTAACTGGATGGGAGACAGACAGCGTGAGGTTACCAGTATAGTCTGTCCTGTTTAACTGGATGGGAGACAGACAGTGTGAGGTTACCAGTATAGTCTGTCCTGTTTAACTGGATGGGAGACAGACAGCGTGAGGTTACCAGTATAGTCTGTCCTGTTTAACTGGATGGGCGACAGACAGCGTGTGGTTATCAGTATAGTCTGTCCTGTTTAACTGGATGGGAGACAGACAGCGTGAGGTTACCAGTAACATCTGTCCTGTTTAACTGGATGGGAGACAGACAGCGTGAGGTTACCAGTATAGTCTGTCCTGTTTAACTGGATGGGAGACAGACAGTGTGAGGTTACCAGTATAGTCTGTCCTGTTTAACTGGATGGGAGACAGACAGCGTGAGGTTACCAGTATAGTCTGTCCTGTTTAACTGGATGGGAGACAGACAGCGTGAGGTTACCAGTATAGTCTGTCCTGTTTAACTGGATGGGAGACAGACAGCGTGAGGTTACCAGTATAGTCTGTCCTGTTTAACTGGATGGGAGACAGACAGCGTGAGGTTACCAGTATAGTCTGTCCTGTTTAACTGGATGGGAGACAGACAGCGTGAGGTTACCAGTATAGTCTGTCCTGTTTAACTGGATGGGAGACAGACAGCGTGAGGTTACCAGTATAGTCTGTCCTGTTTAACTGGATGGGAGACAGACAGCGTGAGGTTACCAGTATAGTCTGTCCTGTTTAACTGGATGGGAGACAGACAGCGTGAGGTTACCAGTATAGTCTGTCCTGTTCAACTGGATGGGAGACAGACAGCATGAGGTTACCAGTATAGTCTGTCCTGTTTAACTGTCTTGCTGGATGGGAGACAGACAGCGTGAGGTTACCAGTATAGTCTGTCCTGTTTAACTGTCTTGCTGGATGGGAGACAGACAGCGTGAGGTTACCAGCATAGTCTGTCCTGTTTAACTGGATGGGAGACAGACAGCGTGAGGTTACCAGTATAGTCTGTCCTGTTTAACTGGATGGGAGACAGACAGCGTGAGGTTACCAGTATAGTCTGTCCTGTTTAACTGGATGGGAGACAGACAGTGTGAGGTTACCAGTATAGTCTGTCCTGTTTAACTGGATGGGAGACAGACAGCGTGAGGTTACCAGTATAGTCTGTCCTGTTTAACTGGATGGGCGACAGACAGCGTGTGGTTATCAGTATAGTCTGTCCTGTTTAACTGGATGGGAGACAGACAGCGTGAGGTTACCAGTATAGTCTGTCCTGTTTAACTGGATGGGAGACAGACAGCGTGAGGTTACCAGTATAGTCTGTCCTGTTTAACTGGATGGGAGACAGACAGTGTGAGGTTACCAGTATAGTCTGTCCTGTTTAACTGGATGGGAGACAGACAGCGTGAGGTTACCAGTATAGTCTGTCCTGTTTAACTGGATGGGCGACAGACAGCGTGTGGTTATCAGTATAGTCTGTCCTGTTTAACTGGATGGGAGACAGACAGCGTGAGGTTACCAGTATAGTCTGTCCTGTTCAACTGGATGGGAGACAGACAGCGTGAGGTTACCAGTATAGTCTGTCCTGTTTAACTGGATGGGAGACAGACAGCGTGAGGTTACCAGTATAGTCTGTCCTGTTTAACTGGATGGGAGACAGACAGCGTGAGGTTACCAGTAACATCTGTCCTGTTTAACTGGATGGGAGACAGACAGCGTGAGGTTACCAGTATAGTCTGTCCTGTTCAACTGGATGGGAGACAGACAGCGTGAGGTTACCAGTATAGTCTGTCCTGTTTAACTGGATGGGAGACAGACAGCGTGAGGTTACCAGTATAGTCTGTCCTGTTTAACTGGATGGGAGACAGACAGCGTGAGGTTACCAGTATAGTCTGTCCTGTTCAACTGGATGGGAGACAGACAGCGTGAGGTTACCAGTATAGTCTGTCCTGTTTAACTGGATGGGAGACAGACAGCGTGAGGTTACCAGTATAGTCTGTCCTGTTTAACTGGATGGGAGACAGACAGCGTGAGGTTACCAGTAACATCTGTCCTGTTTAACTGGATGGGAGACAGACAGCGTGAGGTTACCAGTATAGTCTGTCCTGTTTAACTGGATGGGAGACAGACAGCGTGAGGTTACCAGTATAGTCTGTCCTGTTTAACTGGATGGGAGACAGACAGCGTGAGGTTACCAGTATAGTCTGTCCTGTTTAACTGGATGGGAGACAGACAGCGTGAGGTTACCAGTATAGTCTGTCCTGTTTAACTGGATGGGAGACAGACAGCGTGAGGTTACCAGTATAGTCTGTCCTGTTTAACTGGATGGGAGACAGACAGCGTGAGGTTACCAGTATAGTCTGTCCTGTTTAACTGGATGGGAGACAGACAGCGTGAGGTTACCAGTATAGTCTGTCCTGTTTAACTGGATGGGAGACAGACAGCGTGAGGTTACCAGTATAGTCTGTCCTGTTTAACTGGATGGGAGACAGACAGCGTGAGGTTACCAGTATAGTCTGTCCTGTTTAACTGGATGGGAGACAGACAGCGTGAGGTTACCAGTATAGTCTGTCCTGTTTAACTGGATGGGAGACAGACAGCGTGAGGTTACCAGTATAGTCTGTCCTGTTTAACTGGATGGGAGACAGACAGCGTGAGGTTACCAGTATAGTCTGTCCTGTTTAACTGGATGGGAGACAGACAGCGTGAGGTTACCAGTATAGTCTGTCCTGTTCAACTGGATGGGAGACAGACAGCATGAGGTTACCAGTATAGTCTGTCCTGTTTAACTGTCTTGCTGGATGGGAGACAGACAGCGTGAGGTTACCAGTATAGTCTGTCCTGTTTAACTGTCTTGCTGGATGGGAGACAGACAGCGTGAGGTTACCAGCATAGTCTGTCCTGTTTAACTGGATGGGAGACAGACAGCGTGAGGTTACCAGTATAGTCTGTCCTGTTTAACTGGATGGGAGACAGACAGCGTGAGGTTACCAGTATAGTCTGTCCTGTTTAACTGGATGGGAGACAGACAGTGTGAGGTTACCAGTATAGTCTGTCCTGTTTAACTGGATGGGAGACAGACAGCGTGAGGTTACCAGTATAGTCTGTCCTGTTTAACTGGATGGGCGACAGACAGCGTGTGGTTATCAGTATAGTCTGTCCTGTTTAACTGGATGGGAGACAGACAGCGTGAGGTTACCAGTATAGTCTGTCCTGTTTAACTGGATGGGAGACAGACAGCGTGAGGTTACCAGTATAGTCTGTCCTGTTTAACTGGATGGGAGACAGACAGTGTGAGGTTACCAGTATAGTCTGTCCTGTTTAACTGGATGGGAGACAGACAGCGTGAGGTTACCAGTATAGTCTGTCCTGTTTAACTGGATGGGCGACAGACAGCGTGTGGTTATCAGTATAGTCTGTCCTGTTTAACTGGATGGGAGACAGACAGCGTGAGGTTACCAGTATAGTCTGTCCTGTTCAACTGGATGGGAGACAGACAGCGTGAGGTTACCAGTATAGTCTGTCCTGTTTAACTGGATGGGAGACAGACAGCGTGAGGTTACCAGTATAGTCTGTCCTGTTTAACTGGATGGGAGACAGACAGCGTGAGGTTACCAGTAACATCTGTCCTGTTTAACTGGATGGGAGACAGACAGCGTGAGGTTACCAGTATAGTCTGTCCTGTTCAACTGGATGGGAGACAGACAGCGTGAGGTTACCAGTATAGTCTGTCCTGTTTAACTGGATGGGAGACAGACAGCGTGAGGTTACCAGTATAGTCTGTCCTGTTTAACTGGATGGGAGACAGACAGCGTGAGGTTACCAGTATAGTCTGTCCTGTTTAACTGGATGGGAGACAGACAGCGTGAGGTTACCAGTATAGTCTGTCCTGTTTAACTGGATGGGAGACAGACAGCGTGAGGTTACCAGTATAGTCTGTCCTGTTTAACTGGATGGGAGACAGACAGCGTGAGGTTACCAGTATAGTCTGTCCTGTTTAACTGGATGGGAGACAGACAGCGTGAGGTTACCAGTATAGTCTGTCCTGTTTAACTGGATGGGAGACAGACAGCGTGAGGTTACCAGTATAGTCTGTCCTGTTTAACTGGATGGGAGACAGACAGCGTGAGGTTACCAGTATAGTCTGTCCTGTTTAACTGGATGGGAGACAGACAGCGTGAGGTTACCAGTATAGTCTGTCCTGTTTAACTGGATGGGAGACAGACAGCGTGAGGTTACCAGTATAGTCTGTCCTGTTCAACTGGATGGGAGACAGACAGCATGAGGTTACCAGTATAGTCTGTCCTGTTTAACTGTCTTGCTGGATGGGAGACAGACAGCGTGAGGTTACCAGTATAGTCTGTCCTGTTTAACTGTCTTGCTGGATGGGAGACAGACAGCGTGAGGTTACCAGCATAGTCTGTCCTGTTTAACTGGATGGGAGACAGACAGCGTGAGGTTACCAGTATAGTCTGTCCTGTTTAACTGGATGGGAGACAGACAGCGTGAGGTTACCAGTATAGTCTGTCCTGTTTAACTGGATGGGAGACAGACAGTGTGAGGTTACCAGTATAGTCTGTCCTGTTTAACTGGATGGGAGACAGACAGCGTGAGGTTACCAGTATAGTCTGTCCTGTTTAACTGGATGGGCGACAGACAGCGTGTGGTTATCAATATAGTCTGTCCTGTTTAACTGGATGGGAGACAGACAGCGTGATGTTACCAGTATAGTCTGTCCTGTTTAACTGGATGGGAGACAGACAGCGTGAGGTTACCAGTATAGTCTGTCCTGTTTAACTGGATGGGAGACAGACAGTGTGAGGTTACCAGTATAGTCTGTCCTGTTTAACTGGATGGGAGACAGACAGCGTGAGGTTACCAGTATAGTCTGTCCTGTTTAACTGGATGGGCGACAGACAGCGTGTGGTTATCAGTATAGTCTGTCCTGTTTAACTGGATGGGAGACAGACAGCGTGAGGTTACCAGTATAGTCTGTCCTGTTCAACTGGATGGGAGACAGACAGCGTGAGGTTACCAGTATAGTCTGTCCTGTTTAACTGGATGGGAGACAGACAGCGTGAGGTTACCAGTATAGTCTGTCCTGTTTAACTGGATGGGAGACAGACAGCGTGAGGTTACCAGTAACATCTGTCCTGTTTAACTGGATGGGAGACAGACAGCGTGAGGTTACCAGTATAGTCTGTCCTGTTCAACTGGATGGGAGACAGACAGCGTGAGGTTACCAGTATAGTCTGTCCTGTTTAACTGGATGGGAGACAGACAGCGTGAGGTTACCAGTATAGTCTGTCCTGTTTAACTGGATGGGAGACAGACAGCGTGAGGTTACCAGTATAGTCTGTCCTGTTTAACTGGATGGGAGACAGACAGCGTGAGGTTACCAGTATAGTCTGTCCTGTTTAACTGGATGGGAGACAGACAGCGTGAGGTTACCAGTATAGTCTGTCCTGTTTAACTGGATGGGAGACAGACAGCGTGAGGTTACCAGTATAGTCTGTCCTGTTTAACTGGATGGGAGACAGACAGCGTGAGGTTACCAGTATAGTCTGTCCTGTTTAACTGGATGGGAGACAGACAGCGTGAGGTTACCAGTATAGTCTGTCCTGTTCAACTGGATGGAAGACAGACAGCGTGAGGTTACCAGTATAGTCTGTCCTGTTTAACTGGATGGGAGACAGACAGCGTGAGGTTACCAGTATAGTCTGTCCTGTTCAACTGTCTTGCTGGATGGGCGACAGACAGCGTGAGGTTACCAGTATAGTCTGTCCTGTTTAACTGTCTTGCTGGATGGGAGACAGACAGCGTGAGGTTACCAGTATAGTCTGTCCTGTTCAACTGGATGGAAGACAGACAGCGTGAGGTTACCAGTATAGTCTGTCCTGTTCAACTGTCTTGCTGGTTTGGAGACAGACAGCGTGAGGTTACCAGTATAGTCTGTCCTGTTTAACTGGATGGGAGACAGACAGCGTGAGGTTACCAGTATAGTCTGTCCTGTTCAACTGGATGGGAGACAGACAGCGTGAGGTTACCAGTATAGTCTGTCCTGTTTAACTGGATGGGAGACAGACAGCGTGAGGTTACCAGTATAGTCTGTCCTGTTTAACTGGATGGGAGACAGACAGCGTGAGGTTACCAGTATAGTCTGTCCTGTTCAACTGGATGGGAGACAGACAGCGTGAGGTTACCAGTATAGTCTGTCTTGTTTAACTGGATGGGAGAGCGTGTGGTTATCAGTGCTGTAACTTGGCGTTACCAGGAGTCAGACAGAGTGTTGGTTACCCTCCTGGGGAGACAGAGCTAGAGACAAATCTAGAGACAGAGAGACAGAGCTAGAGACAGAGAGACAGAGCTAGAGACAGAGAGACAACGCTAGAGACTGAGAGACAACGCTAGAGACAGAGAGACAAAGCTAGAGACAGAGAGACAGAGCTAGAGACAGAGAGACAGATTAAGAGACAGAGAGGGCGAGAGAGAGAGAGAGAGAGAGAGAGAGAGAGAGAGTTAGAGACAGAGAGGGCGAGAGAGAGAGAGACAGAGAGACAGTTAGAGACAGAGAGGGAGAGAGAGAGAGAGAGAGAGAGAGAGAGAGGGAGAGGGGTGAAGAAAAAGAGCGAGACAGAGACAGTGGTATGGAGAGAGACGGGGGATGGAGAGGGTTGGAGAGGGAGACAGATAAAGTGATGCAGACTGCTTCCCCATTAGCTCAAGTGTGAAGGGGACGAGTCAGAGTCCCCACAGTCCCCTGAGCAGCAGGACAGGACAGACACACAGACTGTGAAGGTCAGCCCTTTAGGACTCTGCTTACGTAGGCCATCACCCTGTCCCCTTGACCTCTACCTCCCTACCGTCTAGCCTCTACCACCCCCACAACACTCCCTGTTCCCCTGACCTCTACCTCCCTACCATCTAGCCTCTACCACCCCCACAACACTCCCTGTTCCCCTGACCTCTACCTCTCTACCATCTAGCTTCTACCACCCCCAAAGCACTCCCTGACCTCTACCTCCCTACCATCTAGCCTCTACCACCCCCACATCACTCCCTGTTCCCCTGACCTCTACCTCTCTACCATCTAGCTTCTACCACCCCCAAAGCACTCCCTGACCTCTACCTCCCTACCATCTAGCCTCTACCACCCCCAAAGCACTCCCTGACCTCTACTTCTCTACCATCTAGCCTCTACCACCCCCAAAGCACTCCCTGTCCTGTTCCCCATCTGCCCACTCCCAGAAATATGACACTGATAGGAAAAGGTGAGAGGAGAAGGGGAGGATGGGGAGGGCAGGGTGTGGGGAATAGGAGGCTTGCAAACCTCTCTGGAAAGCTGACACTAATGGAGGGTGGAGGATGGGGTGGGCAGGATGGGAAGGCTTGTCCATATTCCAAACCTCTCTGGAAAGCTGACACTAATGGAGGGGAGGAGGATGGGGTGGGCAGGATGGGAAGGCTTGTCCATATTCCAAACCTCTCTGGAAAGCTGACACTAATGGAGGGGGAGGATGGGGTGGGCAGGATGGGAAGGCTTGTCCATATTCCAAACCTCTCTGGAAAGCTGACACTAATGGAGGGGGAGGATGGGGTGGGCAGGATGGGAAGGCTTGTCCATATTCCAAACCTCTCTGGAAAGCTGACACTAATGGAGGGGGAGGATGGGGTGGGCAGGATGGGAAGGCTTGTCCATATTCCAAACCTCTCTGGAAAGCTGACACTAATGGAGGGGGAGGATGGGGTGGGCAGGATGGGAAGGCTTGTCCATATTCCAAACCTCTCTGGAAAGCTGACACTAATGGAGGGGGAGGATGGGGTGGGCAGGATGGGAAGGCTTGTCCATATTCCAAACCTCTCTGGAAAGCTGACACTAATGGAGGGGGAGGATGGGGTGGGCAGGATGGGAAGGCTTGTCCATATTCCAAACCTCTCTGGAAAGCTGACACTAATGGAGGGGGAGGATGGGGTGGGCAGGATGGGAAGGCTTGTCCATATTCCAAACCTCTCTGGAAAGCTGACACTAATGGAGGGGGAGGATGGGGTGGGCAGGATGGGAAGGCTTGTCCATATTCCAAACCTCTCTGGAAAGCTGACACTAATGGAGGGGGAGGATGGGGTGGGCAGGATGGGAAGGTTTGTCCATATTCCAAACCTCTCTGGAAAGCTGACACTAATGGAGGGGGAGGATGGGGTGGGCAGGATGGGAAGGCTTGTCCATATTCCAAACCTCTCTGGAAAGCTGACACTAATGGAGGGGGAGGATGGGGTGGGCAGGATGGGAAGGCTTGTCCATATTCCAAACCTCTCTGGAAAGCTGACACTAATGGAGGGGGGAGGATGGGGTGGGCAGGATGGGAAGGCTTGTCCATATTCCAAACCTCTCTGGAAAGCTGACACTAATGGAGGGGGGAGGATGGGGTGGGCAGGATGGGAAGGCTTGTCCATATTCCAAACCTCTCTGGAAAGCTGACACTAATGGAGGGGAGGATGGGGTGGGCAGGATGGGAAGGCTTGAAAGCTGACACTAATGGAGGGGGAGGATGGGGTGGGCAGGATGGGAAGGCTTGTCCATATTCCAAACCTCTCTGGAAAGCTGACACTAATGGAGGGGGCAGGATGGGGTGGGCAGGATGGGAAGGCTTGTCCATATTCCAAACCTCTCTGGAAAGCTGACACTAATGGAGGGGAGGATGGGGTGGGCAGGATGGGAAGGCTTGTCCATATTCCAAACCTCTCTGGAAAGCTGACACTAATGGAGGGGGGAGGATGGGGTGGGCAGGATGGGAAGGCTTGTCCATATTCCAAACCTCTCTGGAAAGCTGACACTAATGGAGGGGGGAGGATGGGGGTGGGCAGGATGGGAAGGGTTGTCCATGTTGCACCTTTCACCTGCAGTGTGATAGATGAGGTGACGATGTACAAAAAAATGCTGTCATTTCTAAACGTTTCACCCGATATGGATTTAAATACCCTCAAATGAAAGCTGACAGTCTGCACTTTAAAGCTCATAGTCATTGTTTGATTTCAAATCCAAACTTTTGAAGTATAGAGCCATAAGAAAAAATCATGCTTCTCTGTCACAATAATTACTGAGGACACTGAATAATTACTGAAAATAAAGAGATGGAGACATACAGATGAAGTCAGAAGTTTACCTACACTTAGGTTGGAGTCATTAAACCTCGTTTTTCAACCACTCCACAAATTTTTTGTTAACAAACTATAAGTTTTGGCAAATCTGTTAGGACATCTACTTTGTGCATGACAAACCAAAATAGAACTTTTTGGTGGACAGGTGTCTTTTATACTGATAAAAAGTTCAAACAGGTGCCATTAATACAGGTAACGAGTGGAGGACAGAGGAGCCTCTTAAAGAAGAAGTTACAGGTCTGTGAGAACCAGAAATCTTGCTTGTTTGTAGGTGACCAAATACTTATTTTCCACCATAATTTGCAAGTAAATTCATACAATGTGCTTTCCAGGATTTTTTTCCTCTCATTTTGTCTCATAGTTGAAGTCTGTCATAGTTGAAGTCTGCCTACGATGGAAATTACAGGCCTCGCTCATCTTTTTAAGTGAGAGAACTTGCACAATTGGTGGCTGACTAAATACTTTTTTGCCCCACTGTACATACATACATACATACATACATACATACATACATACATACATACATACATACATACATACATACATACATACATACATACATACATACATACATACATACATACATACATAGTGCTGCAACTCTGTCACCTGATATCTTAGTTCTAAATCAGTGTTTTCCAACCCTGGTCCTCCAGTACCCCCAACCCTGGTCCTCCAGTACCCCCAACCCTGGTCCTCCAGTACCCCCAACCCTGGTCCTCCAGTACCACCAACAGACCAACCCTGGTCCTCCAGTACCACCAACAGCACAACCCTGGTCCTCCAGTACCGTACAACCAACCCTGGTCCTCCAGTATCACCAACTCTGGTCCTCCAGTACCCCCAACCCTGGTTCTCCAGTACCCCCAACCCTGGTTCTCCAGTACCCCCAACCCTGGTTCTCCAGTACCCCCAACCCTGGTCCTCCAGTACCACCAACCCTGGTTCTCCAGTACCCCCAACCCTGGTCCTCCAGTACCCCCAACCCTGGTCCTCCAGTACCCCCAACCCTGGTCCTCCAGTACCCCCAACCCTTTTCCTCAGTACCCCCAACCCTGTTCCTCCAGTACCCCCAACCCTGGTCCTCCAGTACCCCCAACCCTGGTCCTCCAGTACCCCCAACCCTGGTCATCCAGTACCACCAACAGACCAACCCTGGTCCTCCAGTACCACCAACAGCACAACCCTGGTCCTCCAGTACCGTACAACCAACCCTGGTCCTCCAGTACCCCCAACCCTGGTCCTCCAATACCCCCAACCCTGGTCCTCAAGACCCCCAACCCTGGTCCTCCAGTACCATCAACCCTGGTCCTCCAGTACCACCAACCCTGGTCCTCCAGTACCACCAACCCTGGTCCTCCAGTACCACCAACCCTGGTCCTCCAGTACCACCAACCCTGGTCCCCTAGTACCACCAACCCTGGTCCTCCACCAACCCTGGTCCTCCAGTACCCCCAACCCTGGTCCTCCAGTACCACCAACCCTGGTCCTCCAGTACCCCCAACCCTGGTCCTCCAGTACCACCAACCCTGGTCCTCCAGTACCCCAACCCTGGTCCTCCAGTACCCCCAACCCTGGTCCTCCAGTACCCCCAACCCTGGTCCTCCAGTACCCCAACCCTGGTCCTCCAGTACCACCAACCCTGGTCCTCCAGTACCCCCAACCCTGGTCCTCCAGTACCCCCAACCCTGGTCCTCCCCCCAACCCTGGTCCTCCAGTACCCCCAACCCTGGTCCTCCAGTACCCCCCCCCAACCCTGGTCCTCCAGTACCCCCAACCCTGGTCCTCCAGTACCCCCAACCCTGGTCCTCCAGTACCCCCAACCCTGGTCCTCCAGTACCACCAACCCTGGTCCTCCAGTACCACCAACCCTGGTCCTCCAGTACCCCCAACCCTGGTCCTCCAGTACCACCAACCCTGGTCCTCCAGTACCACCAACCCTGGTCCTCCAGTACCACCAACCCTGGTCCTCCAGTACCACCAACCCTGGTCCTCCAGTACCACCAACCCTGGTCCTCCAGTACCACCAACCCTGGTCCTCCAGTACCCCCAACCCTGGTCCTCCAGTACCCCCAACCCTGGTCCTCCAGTACCACCAACCCTGGTCCTCCAGTACCACCAACCCTGGTCCTCCAGTACCCCCAACCCTGGTCCTCCAGCCCAACCCTGGTCCTCCAGTACCACCAACCCTGGTCCTCCAGTACCCCCAACCCTGGTCCTCCAGTACCCCCAACCCTGGTCCTCCAGTACCCCCCACCAACCCTGGTCCTCCAGTACCCCCAACAGCCCAACCCTGGTCCAGTCCAGTACCCCACCAACCCTGGTCCTCCAGTACCACCAACCCTGGTCCTCCAGTACCCCCAACCCTGGTCCTCCAGTACCACCAACCCTGGTCCTCCAGTACCACCAACCCTGGTCCTCCAGTGCCACCAACCCTGGTCCCCTAGTACCACCAACCCTGGTCCTCCAGTACCCCCAACCCTGGTCCTCCAGTACCACCAACCCTGGTCCTCCAGTACCACCAACCCTGGTCCTCCAGTACCCCCAACCCTGGTCCTCCAGTACCACCAAACCTGGTCCTCCAGTACCCCCAACCCTGGTCCTCCAGTACCCTCAACCCTGGTCCTCCAGTACCACCAACCCTGGTCCCCTAGTACCACCAACCCTGGTTTTCCAGTACCACCAACCCTGGTCCTCCAGTAACAACAACCCTGGTCCTCCAGTACCCCCAACAGCCCAACCCTGGTGCTCCTGTACCACCAACCCTGGTCCTCCAGTACCACCAACCCTGGTCCTCCAGTACCACCAACCCTGGTCCTCCAGTACCACCAACCCTGGTCCTCCAGTACCCCCAACCCTGGTCCTCCAGTACCACCAACCCTGGTCCTCCAGTACCACCAACCCTGGTCCCCTAGTACCACCAACCCTGGTCCTCCAGTACCACCAACCCTGGTCCTCCAGTACCACCAACCCTGGTCCTCCAGTACCACCAACCCTGGTCCCCTAGTACCACCAACCCTGGTCCTCCAGTACCCCCAACCCTGGTCCTCCAGTACCACCAACCCTGGTCCTCCAGTACCACCAACCCTGGTCCTCCAGTACCCCCAACCCTGGTCCTCCAGTACCACCAAACCTGGTCCTCCAGTACCCCCAACCCTGGTCCTCCAGTACCCCCAACCCTGGTCCTCCAGTACCACCAACCCTGGTCCCCTAGTACCACCAACCCTGGTTTTCCAGTACCACCAACCCTGGTCCTCCAGTACCACCAACCCTGGTCCTCCAGTACCCCCAACCCTGGTCCTCCAGTACCACCAAACCTGGTCCTCCAGTACCCCCAACCCTGGTCCTCCAGTACCCCCAACCCTGGTCCTCCAGTACCACCAACCCTGGTCCCCTAGTACCACCAACCCTGGTCCTCCAGTACCCCCAACCCTGGTCCTCCAGTACCACCAAACCTGGTCCTCCAGTACCCCCAACCCTGGTCCTCCAGTACCCCCAACCCTGGTCCTCCAGTACCACCAACCCTGGTCCCCTAGTACCACCAACCCTGGTTTTCCAGTACCACCAACCCTGGTCCTCCAGTACCACCAACCCTGGTCCTCCAGTACCACCAACCCTGGTCCCCTAGTACCACCAACCCTGGTCCTCCAGTACCCCCAACCCTGGTCCTCCAGTACCACCAACCCTGGTCCTCCAGTACCACCAACCCTTGTCCTCCAGTACCCCCAACCCTGGTCCTCCAGTACCACCAAACCTGGTCCTCCAGTACCCCCAACCCTGGTCCTCCTGTACCACCAACCCTGGTCCTCCAGTACCACCAACCCTGGTCCTCCAGTACCCCATTAGAACACGTTGTTATTGTAACCCTGGACATGCACACCTGATTCAACTGGTCAACTAATTGTCAAGCCTGCAATGAGTTGAATGGGGTTGTGTTTGTCCAGGGATACATTTAAACTGTGTAGAGTTGGAGCTTATTGGAGGACCAAGTTTGGGAAACAATGTACAGAGCCAGACCGTTTCCTAACCATGACACAGTGGTGGCAGAGCACAGAACTACAGAGCACACAGCCACAGCAGGCCCAGGACCACACTGCACACAGACACAGCAGGCCCAGAATCACACAGCCACGGCAGGCCCAGAACCACAGAGAACACAGCCACGGCAGGCCCAGAACCACACAGCCACGGCAGGCCCAGAATCACAGAGAACACAGCCACAGCAGGCCCAGAATCACACAGCCACGGCAGGCCCAGAATCACAGAGAACACAGCCATGGCAGGCCCAGAACCACACAGCACACAGCCACAGCAGGCCCAGGACCACACAGCACACAGCCACTGCAGGCCCAGAATCACACAGCCACGGCAGGCCCAGAACCACACAGCACACAGACACGGCAGGCCCAGAACCACACAGCACACAGACACAGCAGGCCCAGAATCACACAGCCATGGCAGGCCCAGAACCACAGAGAACACAGCTATGGCAATTGAACGAGCCAATTGTAAGCTGGGGATGATTAGGTGGTCGTGATGGTACGAGGACCAGATTGTGAATTTAACCAGGACACTGGGGTTAACACCCCTACTCTTACAGTATCTTTAGTGACCACAGAGAGTCAGGACACCAGTTTAACATCCCATCTGAAAGACAGCACCTTACACATGACAATGTCCCCAATCACTGCCCTGGGGGATTGAGATATTTTTGGGGGAACCAGAGGAACGCGTGCCTCCTATTGGCCCTCCAACACCACTTCCAGCAGCATCTGGTCTCCCACCCAGGACCAACCCTGCTTAGCTTCAGAGGCAAGCCAGCAGTGGGATGTAGGGTGGTACGCTGCTGGGAAAGTACACGTGCAGCAACTAAAATCCCTTTTCAACTGTCAACTTTCCCCCAGAATGGGAGGCTTAGCTGCTGTTAGAGGTGTCCTTGTGAAATACTGTAAAACAACAGGATACATGATGTTAAGTGTAGTGACTCCTAAGAGGCTGTTGAACCAAATCCTAGTCATCAAACAGTAAAACATACAGCAGCTCCTTTCCTCAGCTAATGAATCATCCCCAGTCTAAGCACCTTAGAAATAACCCCAACACAATGTCTGCCTCGTTTCAAAGACCTACAGTACACGATGTGAGAGGAGCTCAGATGAGCTTTCTCTTACAGTAAAACCAGGTGTGTGTGTGTGTGTGTGTGTGTGTGTGTGTGTGTGTGTGTGTGTGTGTGTGTGTGTGTGTGTGTGTGTGTGTGTGTGTGTGTGTGTGTGTGTGTGTGTGTGTGTGTGTGTGTGTGTGTGTGTGTGTGTGTGTGTGTGTGTGTGTGTGTGTGAGAGAGTGTATATGTTTGTGTGTGTGTGTATGTTAGTCTATGTGTGTGTGTGTGTGTGTCTTGGTTGGTGGTATGACAGTCATAGAGATGTTCTCTCGTATGGAAACAGCCCACCCTCTCCTCATCCCAATCCTGTCTCTGTCCTGCTGGTCTCTTAATCTTGTGTGTCATGTATATTTTCCAAAGCCATGTAATGGGATGTAGAAGGATCAGAGTCTCTCTGCTCTGACATAGATTTTTCAGTTGTTTTCCTGAATGTTCTGATTCTAGAAGGTTCCATAGAACCTGTATGTTGTGATTCTAGAAGGTTCCATAGCACCTAAACATTCAGATTCTAGAAGGTTCCATAGAACCTGGGTGTTCTGATTCTAGAAGGTTCCATAGAACCTAAATGTTCTGATTCTAGAAGGATCCATAGAACCTGAACATTCTGATTCTAAAAGGTTCCATACAACCTGGGTGTTCTGATTCTAGAAGGTTCCATAGAACCTGGCTGTTCTGATTCTAGAAGGCTCCATAGAACCTAAACGTTCTGATTCTAGAAGGTTCCATAGAACCTAAACATTCTGATTCTAGAAGGTTCCATAGAACCTGGATGCTGTGATTCTAGAAGGTTCCATAGCACCTAAACATTCAGATTCTAGAAGGTTCCATAGAACCTAAACGTTCTGATTCTAGAAGGTTCCATAGAACCTGGTGTTCTGATTCTAGAAGGTTCCATAGAACCTAAATGTTGTGATTCTAGAAGGTTTCATAGAACCTAAACATTCTGATTCTAGAAGGTTCCATAGAACCTGGACGTTGTAATTCTAGAAGGTTCCATAGAGCCTAGACATTGGGATGCTAGAAGGTTCTATATTCCATTAGACCGCTCTGCCTCCTGGGTGTCCCTGACGGTTAATGACAGTGGAGAGAGAATTCTCATATTACTGCTGATGGGATGTGTTGGCCGTTCTAGCTGTTAGAAAAGCTGCCCTCTGCTCACATTGTGCCAACATGCAGCATCATGTAGAACAGGACACCTGCATCGTTTGCTCTGCTCTGGCCTGTCTGTCTGCTCTGTCTGTCTCCTCTGGTCTGGCCTGCTCTGGTCTGTCTGTCTGCTCTGTCTGTCTCCTCTGGTCTGGCCTGCTCTGGCCTGTCTGTCTGC